>NW_020537758.1:1756970-1865985 GCF_003426905.1 Ctenocephalides felis | reverse complement strand
CTCTACGTGGGATCAATGGGTAAAGAATGGACCACTCCATCAGGAGAATTTGAACATAAAGACCCCCAATGGGTCAAAACAATTTCCACAACAGGCGAGGTATTAACACAAAAATTTAGTTTATACAATACAATATATTATAATTGTATTCTTTACTAGGTGAAGCATATCCAATGGACAAATCAATACAATGCAATAGCAAAAGCCTTAGGCATTCCTTTACCCCCTGGATATGTTATCCATGAAGCCTTAGCTTGGTCTGTCTGAAAATACACCCAAAAATGGGTTGCACTCCCGAGAAGATGCTCGGAGACAGATATAATGAAACGTTAGATGAATTAAAGGATCAATGCCATTGTTACAGCTGATGAGGACTTAAAAACATTAAAGTCACCACAGGTAAAACAAACTTACTTCAAAACTGCTGTAACAGACAATAGTATGCGATCCTTTGTAGATAAAATCGAAAAAGGATCCCACACTAGGATCCTCCATTTCAAAATTCTCCCCGGTACAAAAGATGATATAATAATAGCTTAACAATCCTATGAGTACAATGGAGTTACGGCTACTTACGTAACAGCTTTAAGAATGGATGGACATGTGATAATGGATAAACAAAAGTTTGCTGATTTGAAATACGAAGGATTAGAATTATATGATAAATTTATATTTTTTTAGTCTTATTTGAAAATCAAGCCATTTGTTTGTAAGTTTATAGGTAAAATTTTATTGTATATTTATTTATGCATTTTTGAACCATGTAGGTATTTTTTTAATAAAATATTTATTTGAGTTTTTAGAAAAATCTAATGGATTGTGATTTAATAACCTTTCTGTAATTTTTTTAGTCATGACCAATGACTAGAGTAAATTTTTATATAAATAAATATAAAAGTTTTAAGTTATTACTCAGATTTAACAGATCAATTTTCATAATTTAAACAGCGCTAGAAATTGATTACATAAATGTGTATTTGTGTCGATTTTGCAATAACAGACAAGTAATGACTTCCCAATATATTTTTTTTTTATGTTTTGTCAATGTTTCAAGTCATTCTTAATTGTATGGCACTACAAGTGGTAAAAGTATGTATATATGAGTCAAAATTTATTAGTAAATAATAAGGTCTGCATTTTAACTACAAACTATTCAAAATTTCAATATTCAAATATAAACATTGGTATGGACTTATTGAGTGATGTAGTAGGTTAAAAATTTCATAGAAAAACTGCAAAATTGGAATTCTCATTGATTAAGTTGATTATTACATATATTGGGAAGCTCATGCGCCTGTTATTCTATTATAATATTTAATAAATATATTGAATATAATTTGTACTTACATTAGTCAGCTGTAACCCCACAAAACACTTTAATAACCTGACGCTAACAAACCAATTTATCTATTGCATGATGAGTAATTCTTTAAACTATACACTTTTATGTCAAATACTCAAATAACAGTGTTTATTTAAATTTTTTAGCTGCTTTGTTTTAGCAAACTGTCACTTCGTTAAGAGCCATTTTGAAATTACCGAATTTCCGTTAATGGCGCGGTTGCCAACATTTTGACACAGTTGTAACGGAAATATTATAATATTATATAATTTAATAAAATTATTACTTTTAAGTATAGATTTTCACTTTTTCAACACTAAAGAGCAGATATAATTGAAGAAACAGTATTTTTGGAGCATAAATAACGTTGGTATTGTTTATACTTATATAATAAAATTGAATTAATTGGCTCTAATTATAAAAAAATAACGTAATTGCGTATGTGTTACATATAAAAATTTAATTATTTTACTTTGCGTTTAAGACTTTAACGACTGATTAACGGATTTCGTCGTTCCATTATTAACGGATCTATTTCTCTTTACTCAAGCGTTTGCGCGCCTTCGTCTTTTGGTTTGTCATTTTCCTCAATCTGTCAAACTCAAATGAGTCAGATTTGTATAGCAGATTGTATCGCCCAGTGTTTTTATTAATTAAAGTGTTTTTAAATGTAAATAAAGATGCCAGTGCGTGTGGATCGCTCCTCCTCCGCCAGCAAATTCTAAACAACCTGGCTTGACACTAAATCGCTTTTTATATAATGGGCAAAATTCCACGGCCATCAGAAGTCTAAAGGGAATTCGTACGAAGTCGAAGTCGTTTTGAGGTTAGATCAGTCTTTTGTTTTAGAAATATGTCTAAACTTTCACTCCTTTTTCCTTTCACTTTGTAATATATAATTGCTGTGCTTGTGGTTGGTAAATCGAGAATTGGACGAATCAAATACCAGTCTATACGTTTGTTCATATTATTTTAATATATATTGCATATTTGTTATTATTTTACTCTGTACTTGTTTATCACTAATGTGATGAATCAAAGTCCAAACTTGCCCTGCGTTTAATACGTTTAACAACACTACAAAATATCTTAAACTATTTATATATATCATAAACAACTAAATATTCATCTATATTTCTATATATTTTTTGTACTATGAATGTATTTATCATGTAGCATGTAGACGAGGAGAATTCTTATTTATGTGGGTATCTAAAAATAAAAGGACTTACTGAAGAGTTTCCCACTTTGACAACATTTTTTGATGGGGAAATAATATCTAAAAAATATCCTTTTCTTACGAGAAAATGGGATGCTGATGAAGATGTCGACAAAAAACACTGGGTATATAATAAAAGATAATAATAAACTAATCTGAACTTTTCCAGTTTGTTTAACAAGATGTATTTTTTTGCAGAGTAAATTTGAATCGTTCTCGAAATACTCAAAAACATTTAATACTGATAGTTTTGATTATGATGCTTTAGCAAATACAGATTACGTATTTATGAGATGGAAGGAGCACTTCTTGGTAAATATAATTATATTATAAATTTTGGTGTTTTTAGTATATAATTTTAAATATTGTTTTAGGTACCTGATCATACAATTAAAGATATAAATGGAGCATCATTTGCTGGATTTTATTATATATGTTTTCAGAAAAGCGCTGCTACTATAGAAGGATATTATTATCATCGAAGTTCTGAATGGTAAAACTACAAAATCCTATTAATAATTGTGTATAATCATTTGTTTTATTTTTTAGGTATCAGTCCCTTACCTTAAGTCATGTACCCGAAAACAGTATTCAAATTTATGAATTTAGATGAGCCCCTTCAACAAATGGTTAGTACCAAAAATTCTTATAATTAACTGACTCTTTTATTTAATGGAATCAGTTGAATATTTATTTTTCAGAAAGCAATATCACACATCATTTACTTCGAACAATAGTGCTATAATAGACAAAGTTACATGTGCTTGTACGATATAATTTTAAATGAACAATGTTATCAAAAAGACTCTCTCCATGGACGCATCATTGGTTTGTCGATTTATTTAATTTATTTTTGTACTGATATGATTTCTATTTTAGTTTATGTTTCATAATCATAGAATTATTCATTATCCTTGCAAAGATGTTATAAATTATGATAGCATTTTTATAATGCGTAATTATTAGGTAATTATATATTATATGTGTAAGTCAATAGAGAAATTAATATATTATGTGACACATTATTGACGATAAGCAGGTACTGAGGTTTCTAAAAGCTTTGATTTGGTTTTGGCTTTGGTTATTCTTTTAATCAAATAAATTATTATGAATTTTCCAAATCTGCAGATACTCTTATTAATTTATTTTATCAGTATTTAAATGCTCCCATGCCTCTCTTTACAATATAAAATAGTCATAGATGATTGAAGTAGAACTTTTTTAACTTAAAAATCAGTTGTAAATGATATTTTGTCTTGAATAAATTTGCAAAAACGTTGCAACATGTGTAAATAAATGATGATATAATAATTGACAAATTATCTGATTCGTTTGTAGTCCATTTGTTGTTTATATGTCTACCTCTCTAAACTTTCATTCAAAGTTTAGATTTGTCTTTTCATTCAGAGATTATTTAACAGAAATTTAATTTTACAAAATAACCTCAAAATTATTCGAGATTTAAAAACAGAATATGTTGTACTGTTGTCAATTGCATTCACGATTGTTGTTGAGGTTTAAATTTATAAATTACATATATAAACAGTTTTAAAATATTAAAGTATTTTACAAATATTTGTTCAAAAATTCATTGTGTTTTATGGTTGAATGTAAGATTTAATTCGACTTGCAGTTAAATTAATTAATAAATTAAATTAAATAATTAATTACATTATTTTTTAATAATAAATGATAAATAATTAATTTTTGTTGACAGTCTATTTTTTTCATTTGATTCGAAAATATCGATTTTTTCGTTTTGAAACATTGAACATCAGCCAATGACCAATCAGAATTCATGAAATACTTTCTAGTTGTGGCTAAAAATATAAGACAATATAAAAATATATTCTTTACATTATTTTTATTAACAAATGATAAATACTTTAATATTTAATTTTTGTTCACTGTCAAGTTTTTCATTTGATTTAAAAATATCGATTTTTCCGTTTTGACCATTAAACGACCAATCGCGTCAACTGGATTCAAATAACGTCATCGGCTAATGACCAATCAGAATTGTAAATGCATCATTTACATATCTTTTATTAATAAATAATATTTTGATAATTATTTTTTGTGGACATATGTATACATTTTTAATATTTTTTTAAATTCAATCACATTTGGCTGTTTGGTTGGCAATTATCTATCCTTCATTAATTTATATTTATTTATCATCAATTAAATCAAAAATATCGATTTTTTTCTTTTGAAACATTAAACGACCAATCGCGTTAACTCTATTCAAATAATCTCATCGGCCGATGACCAATCAGAATTCACGGAAGTCAACCGTAACCAACTTCATATTGTAGAAATGCGTCCTGGACGTGTTTAAAGAGGCTCTACTTCAAAAACTTATTTAATTAATTCATAATAAACGATTTTAAAATTACTAACCGTTTAATAAACCGTCTAATAAATATATAGTTAACACTCTTTTACAAAAAATTGGTTCAGTATTTGTTGAACGGTTTTTATTTAAAAAATATTTTTTCTTCACATTTGTGATTGTAATTTGGGACATTGTAAAACTTATTTTGCTGCCATGACAAATTTTTGGAAATATCTTCATAGGTTTGTCAATCAAACATTTATTTTGAATGATAAATGATGTTTCTTTGTTATAAATTCAACGCCTCTAACTGAAAATTGATACTAATTTTAAAGTCATAAAGAGAGGTATAGGAGTTATACATTGTCGAATGACTCTTGCTACATTTAATCTTCACAAAATTATTTTACCAATTCTCTACCATTTTAAATTGAAAAAATCATCATCATTCAATTATTAATTACTTCGCCTCCTGATAGTATTCGAAATAGAGTATTTTTAAACTTATTAACATAGAGTAGTCATCATTGCTCGCATACTCTTTCTTTGACTCTAATGAAAAAAAATGTACATAAGGCTTTTTGCGGTTTAAATATTTTTGTAAGTTCAATATCGTGATGTTTCAAATTGTTGGTTGTAGGTTTTACAAATAGTTGAATATTTATAATAAACGTAGGCATAGTGGAATATTATATCGAATAGATTCATTTATGTATATGTGGATTAAATATATATATTGATTAATTTATTTATGAGTGAACATACGTAACTTGAAAGGTATTATGAAAATTATTTTAAATTTTATATATATATATATATATATATATATATATATATACGTGGTCTGTTCAAAAAGTACCCGGAATTTTCGTATATAAATATAAAATATTTATTTATTCGTCTACATTAATGTGGTCCCCTTCAAAGTAGTCCCCCCCAGATATAATACACTTATGCCAGCGTTTTTTCCAATTTTCGAAGCACCCTTGATATTCACTTTTTGATATGTCCTTGAGCACTCTCAGCGATTTTCTTCAATCGAGGAAAACCGCCGTCCTTTCATGGGTCTCTTCAACTTTGGGAATAGGAAAAAGTCACACGGAGCCATATCTGGTGAATTTTTGCACTTTGCAACACTTTATTTCATTTTTTACGCAAAATTTAATACAAATTCTTTGACTTTTCAATTCTTCCATTGTAAAAATCGCCGAGCTCAGAAAAACACGTCGAACCTTAGCGACTACCACAGACAAAGTAAACAGTGAATATAGCTGAAAATTTCATCATACTTTAGGGGCATGTATACCAACACAATAAAAAAAAATTTTGACAATCAGACACTCCAGACCCGCGAAATTTAATTATTAGTAATTCCGGGTACTTTTTGAACAGACCACGTATATATATATATATATATCAATAAACTTGATTTCCGTATTAATCAGTTTATTTTTACTGGAATTACTCAGTGTTGTGTAACTTGGTAATTTTAGATATATTTATTTAATATAGTTATAAATGAGTACATAAATATATATACAGATTGATAATTATGGAATTAATGAACACCAAAAATGTAATGCTGTGTTTTTACATGTTTCGATTTAAATGTTTTATACGTAATGAATGTTTGAGATTTTAAATAATTAAATTATGTACTCATTTCAATCGTTTTAATTATAATTTTAAAGTGAAATTGTATTGAAATTATGTACCAATATATGTATGATGGTTACGAAAAGGTGTCTTTTAATAAATAGTAAATAAAACTAGACGTAAGTGTCGTTTTGCTTCGATATATGTATATGTATATATATATATATATATATATATATATATATATAAGGGACACAACTAGTGTGAAATTTTCAAAAAATTGAATTTTAAATTTTTCCATCTTTCGGCAGGTTATACCTTTATATATAACATACTAAAATTTGAAATCTATATCTTAAATACTTTTTGAGTCATAGCCATTTGAAGAGTGTATATATAGTATATAGTATAACGATTATTTTATTTTTAAACGCGTTTTTCTCGAAACAGCATTTTCCGAATTTGCTGCAGCGATTACTCAAAAACAAATGATCCGATCACTATCGATTTTTTTTACATGTTCTATATATAGTTCTCCGTAAAATGAACTATCGATTTTTTGATCGGATCAAAAATCGAATTTTGGCAGTCCAAAAACGACCAAAATTTTGGGTAAAATTCGAATTCTTTTAAAAACGCCGCCATTTTGTCAATTTTTGATTTTTTTTATTTATCGTAGGTCATTTTACAGACAATATGCTATCTATCTAGTTTAATGAGAATTTTTTTTAAATTTCATCCACGTAGAAGGCCGGAATCACTGCGGCAGTTAAGAGTCTTTTTTTGTCGCGCCGTTGGAGATCGACGATAACTTAAAAAATTATTAATTTTTTTTTTTCAAAAATTTTACTATGTATTCTTAAAACATGTGTAAATATATTCTTAAAATTTTGAAATGATTGATAAAGTAGTTTTTTTAATATAAATTCCCAAAAATCACCTTTTCTAGGCGGTTACACTACTTGTGCCCCTTAATGTATATTTATATTTAAAATGATTTTGCAGCCCAATTGTCGAATTAAAAAGGGAGGGTTAATATAGGAAAAATCTTTTTTATATGTTTCGACACTTAATCTGTGTCATCATTCAGCAATCTAAAATATACACATTACAATAAATAACAATTTGAAATTAAATACAAAAAAGAAAAAAAATTATATACATACCAAGCCAGGAAAAACACGAAAAAGAAATAAAATTTATTAATTTATATATTACTTATGGTGTTCTCTAAAAAAAAAAAAAAATTCATACACAATTTTAGTGTATTTTAATAACTTTTGTTTTTTTGTGTATTTTCTTGGAATGTATATATTTTTCTGTGTTTTTGTATTTAATTTGAAATTGTTATTTATTGCAATATGTTCTTTAGATTGCTGAATGATGACACACATTAAGTGTCGAAACGTCTACTAATTTTTCTATATTAAACCCCCCCCCTAATTAATTCAACTGTTTATTTCAAAAATAAAAATTATTTCTCTTTTATGAAAAACCAATTATTCTGATTTCCAATAAATATGTTTTCTTCAAAGGCAGGTCCGGCCGTTTATATATATATATATATATATATATATATATATATATATCCATATTTTTTTAACAAAGTTTTTGCCCCTAAGAACTGTAATTGTAATTAAACGATTCAGAATGTCTGGAAACGTCGTAAAAAAGTAAAAAAATTAATTTTTCTATAGATGGGTTAATAAAACACAGTGTTCGTATTAGACTGTCCTGCTATATATATTTTTTATTTAATTTGTACGCAATTCTAAACATAGAAAATAATTAATATAAAATTTATTCTGATAAAATGGTATTAATATAATAACTGCCCTTCTTCTTCTTAATCTGTATATAATACAATGCTTAGTTTTTATAAAACATCAAAACAAAGTCTTGTGAGATCAGACTTCTTAATAATAACACGTACGCACACATATTTACAAGATTTATTTTAAAATATACTATTATTCATTTTGCAAAGGAATAATTGTTTTGTTACAACATAATTTTTTGTATTAATTTACAAGAGCAAGGTTTGTTTCGTTAACAATTTATATTTCTGTTTTTATTTAACATAAATACACATTTGCATGGAGAAAATGAAACTCTTAAAGTATTAGAGTCCTATGAAAAGTCCAAGTTTTAATTAATTTTTATAATTAATGCCACTCTTCATAGGCCTATAATATTTTAAGGATTTTATTTCGGTAAGTCGGCCAAAAGAAATAAAAAATAAACCTACATCAAATTTGTGTTAGTCAACATTAAATAGATACAAAATACAAAAACGCCCCATTTGGGTGCAATGGTTAGTCATAATATAAAAGTTCAATAAAACTTCACCATCGTTATCACAAATAATAATTTCATCATCATCATAATCGTCATCGTCACCATCACACACTCAGTTTATCAGAAGTGTCCTTTACTACTAATCACGATATGGTACAAGAATTTCTACCGCTGTCCCTGGATATACCACTGTCGCCGCCCCCCAATTTGTGGACGACCCGGAAACAGGACGTGGAATTGCTGGTTCCTTTGGAATTGGAGGAGTTGCTCAGGGACGTCGTGGGCCTCCATTGGGAACCGCTGACCAGGGCGTAGGATTTCAAGTGATTTCGCACCAGAGGAGGCAAGGGGAGCTGGTCTATGCTGTAGACGCTGGTCCTTTGTACTATTGCTCGGCAGCAGAGCTCCTGGAGACTCAGAACTAAGGGATAAAATAAAGGATAGATGAGAATATATGTTTAACTAGCTGTAAGTGGAATTCTGTCTTAAGGCAATTAGGGCATCGTGCCTTAAGGCAAATTGCTGGAACTTCTCGTAACAAAAATTATTATTTTTTTAAAAACGATTAATATTTAAAAAAAAAAATTACTTTGAAAAAATAAGATTTTTGAGAAACTATAAATTGGACAAAAAATTAGTTTTTTTTGAAAAAAAAATTTTTTTTTTAAAAATTTAAAAAAAAAAAAATTTTTTTTGATAAAATTTTTTTTTTCTTTATTTTGACATATTGTGGAAGATCTGAACTTTTTTTTCAAAGCAATCGTACTGCTTTAACTGCATAAGGACAAAATATAAAGCGCGTAAGCGCCGCGTCGCTGTCTAACGCATAAGCATTGGTACGGAACCCATAGGAATGTTAACAAAATGTATACTTATTGTTAAAATCTCTATAAAATATCTGATAATTTGATGTGCATATGTCTAATGATCATTTTTGACCGCCAAATGGCTCATTTTTTTTACTTTTTTCTCTATATCTCCGAAACCGCTGGACCTACCTTCATGAAAATTTTATCGATTCTTCATCTTGTCAATACAAATAAAATGTTTTTTGAATTATTCAAATCGGACGCTCCGTTCTCTTAAAAACGGAGGTACCGTTTTCGGCACTTTTTGCCCCGTATCTTTGGAACGGCTAGACCTGCCTTCGCCAAAAACTAATCAGCACGTCTCCTTATCAATACAAATCGATTTTTTTTTGAATTATTGAAATCGGTTGATCCGTGTTCCCGAAATCGTCGACGAAAATTTGTATCCGCACATACATACACACACGCACACACACACACATACATCCATTTTTTCTAAGGTATGCCAAAATGTTCAGAAACCTTTGAAACGTAAAGATATATTATATAAAAATTTTCATTTTCGATTTTTTAGCGATTACTATAACTTGCCCTACGGGAAGTTAAATATATGCGTACAGGCTTTAAGTGAATTACCTCTGTTTCCTCTCCATAGCCTTTCCATGCCGTTCCTATGCAGAGCCATTCTAGCCAATTCACTGAAAGACTCCCGAATGTTGAAATCACAAAGGGGGCTTGCTTCGAAACAGGCCATGCCGTGTCTTCGGGCATACAATTCAGCCTCACGGGCTCCCACTTGTCTTTTAAAGGCTAAGTGTAAACGATTACCTACTAAAACTTTTGGAACACCTGGGGCATGCTGGAAAAAGGAAAATAAATAAATAAATAAATGAATATATATCTTATATATAAAAATGGATCGCAAAATGTGTTGGTAAGCGCATAACTCAACAACGCCTGGACCAAATGGCCAATTCTTTTTTTAAAATATTTGTTGAAGTCCAAGGATGGTTCTTACGTCGAAAAAAATCGAATAATTCTCGGGAAAACCCTAAAAACAGCCCTTTTCTATTTCTCATACAAACGTTTTCTAACTAAAACGTAGAATCAATTTGAGCTTTATTGCTATTATATAAAGTTCATATTAAATTACAAGCACTCACTGTATACTCCTTCTAAACTATTATGCGGATTTTGACAAATCTTCCTGAAGTTTGTTAAGGAAATTTTCTAGGATGTATGTGATTATAAAGTACTGGGATGTAGGTGCAATATTGTAGAAATAAATGGAAAAAATTGCAAAAAACGACATGTCATTGTTTGCATTGAAAATAAATGAAAACTATCATCTGCCAAAAATTTCAATTTACTTATGAACCTGGACAATATTAGTATATGTATAATAAATTTGTGATTATGAATAAGAAAAATGAAATATCTACATTACTATTGCTGAAAAGCAGCTGAGATGTGCCAGAAATTAAAATGATATAAAATACAGCATATGTATGGCAGATCAAATTATACACATATGAATAAATATGACAAATTAATTCACTTAAAGTGTGAAATTAAGTATTAATCAGGGCCGGTCCTACCTTTAATACGAGCGCACGCCTTAGGGGGCGCCTACACAAGATTCGGATATTAAATTTTCAATATAGATTTATTTTTCAATATATAATTTCTTTGCATCTTTTACTAATCTTATACCACAATATTTTTAAAATTCGTACAAATTTCACTTTATAACATAAAATAGGAAAGTAAAGATGAATACATACAATTCGGCCCTCACGATATCGATTAGGAGAAGTTTAAGATGCAATTTTGGATATCTTAAATAACAAAAAATCAAATTTATTTAATTCAGCATGAAGTACCAGTATTATGTTATGGTTATGGTTATGTTATACCGTTTAAGACTTCAATTTCCAATAAAGTGTGAGAATTGAGACTCATCATTTTATTTAAAGCAGTTCTACATTTAACATCGCTCTTATTATAAATGTATATGCATTTTAGCGTGAAGAGTAATTTAAAAAACAATAATTATTATTTTTTGGTAAACGGTAAATATTAGTATATTATATGAAAAAATGTAGATATGTGTACAGAACAACGTCTGTCAGGTCATCTAGTAAATATATATATATATATATATATATATATATATATATAAATATATAAATATATATTGTATATATATATATATATATATATATATGTATGTATGTATTATTTACCTCGTCTACTTCCTTGAGCCACCTATCGATCCCATTGAAAGACCATTTGTTGGTTATATCGTACACAAGCAAGACTCCTTGAGCACCTCTTGAATACGAACGTATTATCGTGCAAAACCTGCCTTGACCGGACGTGTCCCATAATTGTAACTTGACTCTTTTACCATCTAGCAGGATTGTTGTCGTCTTATAAGCTAAAATATAACAAATATATAATATATATATATATGTATATATATATATATATATATACATATATGCATATATTCATGTGTCTATTATCCTACCTGTTCCAAATGGGGATTCCACAGACCCGTCTTCCAAACCGGATAGAATCTCCTGTTTCCCAACATCGCTGTCACCGACAAGGAGGACTTTTAGTAAATAATCATATTGTTTCGGAGGCTGACTTGATCTGTGTGGGGGCCCACCTCTGTTCTCTTCAGCCATATTATTTTGAGATATTTACAATAATATTTATGCATAATACAAACTATGGGAATATGGAAGTAAGCCAGCAAATTATTGGCATTTGTCAAGGGAGGGTGGTAAATGATACACAAATTGTGTGTTTTAACGTGCACAAAATTTCAAGCACTTTGTATATTTTTTTAACAATTTTTATAAGTGTTTTATCCGATTTTTATAAGTCTATTATCCATATGTATGCAAGGACATTGTACAATTTTAAATTGTTCTACGTACGATTTTCATTGAATGTTTTTACGATTGTGTATTACGTGATGATTTCTTCAAGTGAAAATTATATTTAAATTGTTGACATATTTTGATTACACAAATAATTATTTATTTATTTTAGCTGTCGCACTAGAAAGTGTACGAAGTTGTTTACTGCCATCAGAATTCCATTGGAGGACGTTCGGAGGTCCGGGGAAAAACAATTCGAAATTTTGATTGAAATGGATAATTATTTAAAATTAATATTTAAATGTACATGAACAAGATTTACATGCATGGAATTCTCTACAGGTATTTAAAAATTTATATATATACTAGCTGACCCGACAGACGTTGTTCTGTACCTACGTCAACAATTTTTCAATATTTTATACTAATATTTACTGCTTAGTTAAAAATAATAATTACTGTTTTTTGAATTACTATTTACACCAATATATAAGTGATGTTGAATGTAGAACTGTTTCAAATAAAATGATTGTTCTCAATTCCCACAGTTAACACTTTAATTATTTATTTAACAAATATTAAAAAATGTTCAATAAAATTGTATATTAAAAATTAAACACTGCGATTTATAGAACAAATTTATTTCCAATAGCTCAATTTATTTTATTGCATTTAAGGGTTATATAGTATTTTTAGCCATACCTGTAGATGTGGATGTATAAATGAATGATTTTTTGTTTATTCACGACTAAAACATTGATTTTCCAAATTTATCACACTAAAAATGATCGTCTGCCTTTTTGATTTATGGTCATAGCATAAGATACTCATGTTGAAAATTGAAATCTTTTAAAAAGTACAACAAATTCAGAAAGAATTAATATATAGCATTGGCGGCAAAGGTGCAATATCACCTTTTATTTTTCTCACCCAAAATAATTGCTTCAATAATGTTGCCTATAATTTTTATAATTTTGTACCATATTTTAACTGGCTTTAAGTAATTTTAATATCTAAATTGCATTTTTTTCTCTAATAAATCAATATACATTATTGCTTAAGTTTATATTTGAAGTGAATTAATTTGTCAAATCCTGTTCACATGTGCTCTATTCAACTTACGATCAACAAAATTATTGCTCTGTAATTTTTTTTTACTGTGCTCCAATTTACTTGATATTTTGGAAATAGGCTAATCTTTATCTTAGTTTCAATGTTTTTAACAATTTGCACTCCGTCACCATCCACAGCAATAATTGGATTATTACTCTTTTAATTCTGATTTTATCAGAACTTGTAATACACTATTTTAAAGGTGATTAAATGAGCTACAACTTTCTCTATCATTAATTTTACCGTAACTTCTCTTATTGTAAAACGGCGAAGGGTTAAAGGGCTCGAAAACCTCTGGTTGGACAGCTCCTTAATTAATCATACATCTATCAATATTTGTGTAACGAAAAAATAATAAACAATAATAATTAGTCAGAAAAATACCTCGAATTTTCTTATATATATACTTTTATACGTATTCTTTCAGAGGTATTATGATGAGAAATTGGTTGTTTTTTTTAAAATGTTTTTTTTTTTTCATGAAATCATGAGTTTTTTAAGAATCATTTGTACTAAAGTTGTGGTATTTTCTAGAATCCATCAAGATCTCTTAAACCAAGTTAATTCTAGATTGAATACGATTATTTTTAATTTTGGTGGATATGGCACTCAAAGTATTTGATTTAAATGAAAAAAAAAAACATTGCATGCGTCCTTTATCTGCATGATAGCTCACTCATTTTACACGCAGAAGTACTCATTTTAAAGCTTATTTTGAGCACTATAAAAACCCATTTTCATATCTAGCCTAATAATGTTCCTAAAACACTATAAAATAACGATTTATTAAGATTTTAATTGATATAATTCTGTTCATTACATGATTTTCGTTAAAATGTATATTTTTGAAGGTGTTAGCAACAAATGATGAAAAACGCAAAAAAGAAACAAATATTCAGTAGCCAGTAACTTGAAAAGTATTTCCTTTTTTGAAAAACATTATTAAATATTTTTCTCGTATAATTAGTTCTTTTATCGATACCCAACGTTATTTTGAAAAAAGTAAAATTACACCACTGAAAAGAAATGTCATCCACCCGAGAAGTGGTAAAGGAGTCTAAATTGTTTTCACTTCTGAAGAGTAAGATGAACCTAGTTCCAAAATTCCAAACGAATTGGAAAATAGTAAAAATTTCAGACTCAAAGCGCTCCATTGAGTAAATATTCCGTACCCAATGACAAACATATGAATTTTTGACACAATGAAACTTCTAAATAATTTTTTTTGTATTGTGACTTAGTATAGTAAGGCAAAACGACTGCAAATTGAATATGTTTGAGCGCAATCACTTATGGCTCGCTCCTTTGCGCGAATTCGTACGGCGAATCTGTTCGCAAAGTGCGCAAACAAAATTATTGCAAGCAAAAGCAAACCACGCGCACGTCAGACGCATGCGCAGACTGCATCACTTGTCAAATGCATGTTATATTATTTGCATCTTATATTAATTTAATTTTTGGCACATCTCAGCTGCTTTTCGGCATTAATAATGTAGACATTACATTTTCTTTATTCATAATTATGAATTTATTATATTCTAATATTGCCTTAGCCTATAAGTGAATAGAAATGTTTTTAATTGACAGTCCTCAATTGTTTTTAATGTCAAACTAAGCTTCAAATATTTTCAAGGGCAAACAATGATAAGCGGTTTTTTGTAATTTTTTCTATTTATTTCTACAATTTAACTATATTTCTATGAATCAAAACATTCTAAAAAATTTCCCGAACAAACTTCAGGAAGATTCATGAAAATCCGAATTATAGTTTAGGAGGAAATATGAAACTTACATTGTTACAGAAGAATTTTATATATAAGATATATATATATATGTATTATGTATATATTTCATATATAAAATTCTTCTGTACCGGTGTATGATTTGATACTTCTCCTAAACGGTTATTCGGATTTTGAAAATTCTTCTTAGAGTTTGTCAAAGGAGATTTTTAAGATTTAATAAACGATAAAACTATAGTAATATTGTAGAAATAAATAGCAAAAATTACAAAAAACCACTTATCATTGTTTGACTTTGAACTGTCATCTGCTAGAAATGTCAATTCACATGAAATTTGAATTTAGCTGAAATTATGAGCCTAAATAATATTAGAATATTGTAATATACAAGAAAAATGTGATATCTATATTATTATTTCCTGAAAAAGCTAAGATGTGCCAGAAATTTTGCAGATAAAATTATATAGTTCAATTTGACAGATTATTTTTTTAATTTAATGCAGTCGTGTTTTGCCTTACTTTACTGAATTACAATACAAAAAAAGTTATTCAAAAAGTTATTTAGAAGTTACATGGTGTCAAAAATTGCTATAATTTTTTTTTTCAAAATGACGTCGGATATCGATAGAAGAACTAATTGTAAAAAACAATTTTTTATAATGTTTTTCAAAAAAGTAAATACTTTTCAAGTTACTGGCTACAAAAAATTTGGGGCTCGACACATAAGACTTTTTTTAAAAAAATGCTAAAAAAGTATTCTTTATACTCAATCTGTATAAAACTTTTTTTTATTATATAAATATACATATATATATATATATATATATATATATATATCTATATATATATATATATATTTGTATATATATATATATATATATATATATATATATATATATATATATATATTTGGTTTGCCTTCACTGCTACAAAGTGCAAATGTGAAGTCTGCCATTTTAGGCAGTTTCTGATAAAATTCTTTTGTTATTGCATTTTTAATATTATAAACAATATTTTCATATATAATTATATATAGTTAACAATTTTTTCTCTAAATTTATTTTATTTAATCACAAAAACCTATGGAAATTGTTTAGTGTATCTTTGCACTGTCAACTAACCTTAAACTTTTTCTTATTCATTATGCAAATATTATTTTGAAATGAAATTATAGTCTTATTTTATTCTTAATTATATGATTATTATTTATATATATATTTTTTTATTAAATACTAAATTAAATTACATATTAAAATTTACTTAGCAAAGACTCAACTCAATCATCACTAAAGCTTCCCAATATTTTACACAGATGGATTATGAATCTACAAAACGCGCCAAATTTAAAAATTTTGAAGTTAAATTTAATACAGATGTTATTGGTATAAAAAATAAATATTTGTCTTCATATATAAAAATTATTTAGTTAAATATTCAATCAGTTTTTGTCATAATTTGTTCAGAAATCTTGGTATATTTTATTATTTGTTTTAAAAATCTGACACTGATATAGTTTTTATGCTAGAATGCTATAATTTCAGTATGTTATTTACTAATACGTCTTTAAAAAT
Source organism: Ctenocephalides felis (assembly GCF_003426905.1). Classification (NCBI taxonomy): domain Eukaryota; kingdom Metazoa; phylum Arthropoda; class Insecta; order Siphonaptera; family Pulicidae; genus Ctenocephalides; species Ctenocephalides felis. Next base: position 1,849,063 of record NW_020537758.1, on the reverse strand, counting down.
ATCTTATATAAAAATAAGTATGTTTTCTTATATAAAATATGAGTAATAATTTAATAAAACTATGTCACCAAACGTAATTGCAAAAATCCTTAATCTGATTGCAGTTTGAAGTTTTTGAAACTTACTTTTTTTAAAATAAATATAAAATTGCTAAAGTGCTATAATTTAAACATGTATTTGATAAATATGTATAGAAAATTTTCAAGTATAAAAATATATGTGACTTCATATAAAAAAAATGAGTAATTGAATATTCAATCAGTTTATGTCGTAATTTGACAAAAAATCTAGGTATATTTTAATATTTATTTTGAAAATCTGACCTGGCTATATTTTTTGTTCTAGAATTTTATATTTAAAGTATGTTATTTACTAATATGTCTTTAAAAATATCTAGTATAAACATCAATATCGTTTTATATAAAAAATATGAGTAATTAATAATTTAATTAAATTATGTCACAACCTATGGTCACAACGCCTTGTTGCAAAGCTCTGGAACACAAATTCTCGGAACTGATTTTTGTAAAATATATATAAAATTGCTAGAATGCTATAATTTTAGTATAATATACATTAATAAGTTTAAAATTATATTTTGTACAAAAATACATATGCTTTCATATATAAAAACTGTGTTATTAAAAATTTAATAAGGCTTTGCAAATTCTCATGCCATTGAATAGTAAAGATATTTTTAAATACTAGGGACAGTTATAGTTTTTGTGCTAATTCGCTGTAGTTTTAATATTGTATACATTGAAGTATCTAAAAAATTGTAATGTACAAAAATATATATGCTTTCATATACAAAATTCATGTAATTAATTTATTTTTAATCTGTTCGTTGCATTTTAATATATTTTTCGCCTTAGAATTAATTTCCGACAAAATCTTTTGTCAAAAACTAAATCAATTTGCTAAATGCAGTATTTTACATTCAGGTACCCAGTTTTCTTGTTTAAATTTCTTACTAAAGTTTGTGCTTTTCAGCAAAGTTTTTGCTTCTTTGGAAATGTTTTCTTTAATGTCCTCGTCGTCTTGAAACTCCTTTATGTTTGTTAATTTAGTAAAATACTTTGGAGCACCTTTGATGAAATACTGACTTTTAATAATCTCGTTAGAGACTTAACCCTTTGGTAAATGAATTAATATAATATAATAGCAAATATATTTGTTTTTAGAAAAAATCAGTTTCACAAACGTCGTATTGATTGCCATTGGATTTTTGCATTAACACGTGGTGACATAAGTTTATTAAATTATTAATTACTCATATTTTTTATATGAAAGCATCCTTATTTCTGTACTAGATATTTTTTTAAACATATCAATAAATAATATACTTAAATTATAATAATCTAGCACAAAAAAGATAGCCTTGTCAGACTTTCAAAACAAATATTAAAATATTCCTTGAATTTTTATAGAATTATGACATACACTGATTAAATATTTAATTACTCGATTTTTATATATGAAGTCATATATATTTTTGTACTTAATTTTTTTCTATACATATTTATTATATGAATATTTAAATTATAGCATTGTAGCAATTTTATATTTATTTAAAAAAAACAGCAAATTTTGGGTTACAAGGTTTTGAAATAACGCGTGGTGACATACTTTTATAAAATTATTAATTACTCATAATTTGTATATGAAAACATACTTATTTCTGTACTAGATGTTTTTCAAAATATATCAATAAATAACATACTTAAATTATAAAATTCTATCTCAAAATATAACCTTGTCAGACTTTCAAAAGTAACATTAAAATATTCTTTGAATTTCTATAGAATTATGACATACACTGATTAAATATTTAATTACTCGATTTTTATATATGGAGACATATATATTTTTGTACTTGAATATTTTCTATATATATTTATAAATTTTATATTTGAATTTTAGCACTGTAGCAATTTTATATTTATTAAAAAAAAAACGGAAAATTTTGGGTTTCAGAGTTTTGCAATAAACGCGTGGTGATATAATTTTATAAAATTATTAATTACTCATATCTTTTATATGAAAACATACTTATTTTTATATTAAACATTTTTTGAAACATATCAATATTTTTTTTAAATTACTATATTTGTTACAACTGCTAAATAATTAACATCAAGTAACAGTAATAAACAATAACATGAATTTAATAAAAATAGTACAGAATAAAGGATAGAATTTTCAATAAAATGATATCCGTAGTATGTTGATTTACTATAAAATAAAAGCAAATAATAATAATAATAAAATGAATAAGTATAATAAATAAAATTTCTGAATAATATAAATAATACTAAAAAAACAATAAAGTAGAATAAAAACAATAAGTGAAAGATAATAATAAGTATAACAAAAATATGACAGCCACTGATGATTAAGTATTTAATTACTCGATTTTTATATATTAGGACATATGTGTTTTTATACTGTAAATTTTTGTAGACACATCTATATATTGTATATTAAATTTATTATTCTGAAATGACTAGGTGTTAGTGGCATTTTGTATTAAAGCAAGATGCGTGATCTTTCCCATACATGTACGAAATGGAGGCTTAAGGCAAAAGCCACTGACACCTAGCATTTTAGAATAATTGGCTAGAGTACATGTACATATATTTATATTTCTATTATGTATACAATTTGGCCAGTACTACATAGCCAAGTTGAGATAATAATCAAGGCATCACGATGATGGAGATTAAGAAAACAATTCAGGTTATCGTCAGAGTACTAACTGACTGGTTTAGAGAGAGCTATGTTCCGTTTCTAATTTGAAACGCACGTTTTAAAAGAAAATATTTATTTTGCGGCGAGACAAAAATGCCAAAAGGCCACACCATTAATAATAAAGTCCCGAATAATCGTCAGAACAACGAACAACGAACAGGAACGACTTCCTAAAAACAAATAAACAGACTCCGCCCGAGAGCCCGACGAGGCAATTAGGATTAAAATTAGAAAAGTGGAAAATTGTAATTCTCCGAGGAGGAAAATACCTTGCTTTATTACACGACACTTGGCAGTGACGTTCGAAAGATGGAATTTATGGTCGATGTAAAATATTAGAGGCCTGTGGAAAATAATAGTGGGTGGAATCCCTCGAGGGCGTAGGAATTTGTTAACAATTTTCAATTGATTGCATCACTCAATTACCATTATCGATTCTAATCAATAAACAATTGATATGCAGAAACTTTTAAAATTCTTATGATAATGTATTTTTCTAAAAATTATTTTTTTAATTCAGCTGCAATATGCCTTTATATATAAAAATAAATAGTTGTTTAAGGGTTTTTGGACTTTCCTTGTCTCTTGGTGTCATCTAGGAAAAAAAGCAAAATTTTTGAATTTTTTTTATAAAAAGATGTAATTTATGGTCGGTATAAAATATTAGAGGCCTATGAAAAATAAATAGTGAGTGCAGTTCTACCTCAAGAAATATATGAAACTTTCCTAGAAAACGTGCATTCATCACATGATAGTTTTTTAAGAGTTTTTGGACTTTCGCTGTATCTTGGTGTCATCTAAAAAAACAGCAAAATTTTTGGATTTTTTTTTTTAATTTCGTTTTTTTTAAATTCAGGTGATATCTTAACATAATCTCCCCTTGTGATATTTTATTATTTTTAATAATGTGGAATAACAAGGGTGTAGAAATTGTTTAGACAAACTTTGCTTTATTAACAATTTTCAATAGATCATAGGATCATTTAATTATCATTATCAATTTATTCAATAACAATTGGCTTTGTTAGTATATTTTTACAATTGTAAAATTTTGACATGGCATATAATTTGTACCGTTATGAATTTGATACAGCGAGTATTTTTCTAAAAAATATTTTTTTAATTCAGCTGTTATTGCAGCATTATTTTTTGTCCATCACTGAAAATATTAGAGGCCTATGGAAATTTGTTTGTTCACACGTATTAATTACAAAAGGGTCAGTCTTAGTAAAATGATATATTTGGTGCAATGTACAATTATTAATACAAGTTTAATTAATACGTTTCGGCTCTTGATTTCACCCGTCTTCGGTACATGTGAAGAAATGAAAAAGTGGTTAAATATTCATAATTCCAGTATAAAAATCATTGTTCACTTACAAAAACAACCTCAGTTTTTTTAATAAAATATTAAAGGCCTGTGTAAAGGGATTTATTATAAATAAATAGGAAATTATTTGAAAATTGGTGCAAAACCTTAAATTTAATACGTTTTGTTAAAATTTATTTTTGCAATGAAATTTAAGGAATGCAATTAAGTTAGAGATTTACATTAAATTAACATGATCGTTTTTTAAACGCTCGGAAAATGATCGCAAAGTATCATACGATGTATATATTTAATATATTTATACATATATATATATATATATATATGTGTGTGTGTGTGTGTATGTGTCAGTGTATACATTTCTTTTTCCATCAAATTTTATTACATAAACAATTTTCATTGCAGCCGTTAAATACCGTTTGAGTAAACTTATTTTTAATTTTATACTGGAAGCATAGAGTCGTACTATAAACTAAAAAAAATATGTAGAAAAAATAATAAACTAGAAAAAAATTAATTATATTATTTTTATTCTGAATATACAGAGTAAACTTTAAATATAAGTAATTTTTTAATCTTTGTCACCATACAAAAAATTGAATGAAAAACTAATAAATAAAACAGATACTAAATTTGATTTACCAAATAAGAAAACAAATATTTACATTACGAGTGCACTCAATCTAAATATTTGTTTGTCATTTAGAAGTTTTATAATAAATATTAATAAAAAGAATATAAGCAAAATACATCATATAAAAACCATAAAACTTTAATAACATTAAGTCAATGTTTGTTTAGTGAAGAGCTTTTATTTATATATATTAAATAATCTGAAATTGATATATTATTAGCTCAACTATTCAACTAATGAGCTTATTAAGGTCAGCAAATAAATTATAAATTTAGAAGTTATTTAATAATAACTTAAACTAATAAATTAAATTGTAAATAGTATGAAACATTTTTCTTGTAGTTCGGCCCTGTATTTCTAATTTTAGTGGCCCTAATGGTAAACAGTCTCGGCCGCTTATTCGCGATTTAAATCAATCGAATCGAATCGATCGATAATTGTTATCGATTTACTTAAATAGTTCAATAGTTTGATAGATAAATTCCAACGATATGAATAGCTAAATAGATAAATAATTAAGTCTACGATTTATCAAACAATCTACGGTTTTAGTTTATACAAAAAATTAATAAAAGTCTATTTTTATATCATATTTTATTTATTTACATGTCTTGTAAAAATTAACTCAATAAATTAATATCTTTGTGAATATTTGTAATATTAAATATCTATTGGTTGCTAACTAAATAGAATTAGCTAAATAATAAAAGGATAAAAAGTCAAGTAGCTAAATTAATTAGCTTTTCAGTTATATACTTACTTTACTTATTATTGTATAATGATTTAGATAATAACTGAATACCACAGAATCTCATTAGATGAATTTGTATTTTAATAATATTAATATATTATATATTATAATATATAATCATGTATTATAAGGTGAAGCCTGAATAGAAGGTAAATAGATGATTAACTAGTAGGTATTGGTATTTTGCCTTGAGGCAAGTTGCAGGAATTTCCCGATATGCGAAATTAATTGACATAATCAATAAAAACTAAATTAATTTATGAGTGATTGAAAGTATTCGAAGTGGATTTATTACACATAATTAAAAACGAACGAACTCGGAGTATTTTCTAAAAGCAAATTTTCAAAGATTAATAATTTTTATAATTGTGCCAGTTTCGGTGGGACTTTAATGATTTAGTATATTTATTAAGACCAAGTACTCTATCGTTATACCAAGTAAATCGTCTAATTTTAATTTTAACAAACATCAAAACTTTTTTCTCAAACTTTGATGAACTTTTAAAAGTAAACTACTTGTCGTAAGGCCGTAATATTTCAATAAGTTCTATAAGACCATGATATATATCACAAAAAAAGTTCTATGAAAATCGACTGATTTTTTTTTCAACAGTTAATTACAAGATTAACGGCTCGGTAGATTTTCACCTAAAATTATTCACTATCATTTCCAAGTAATATCTTTCAAAAAGTTTTTGATTTTTTAAAATCGATGCTGTAGTATGAGCTTAAATATGGACGGAAAGATTAACACTTTTTTTCCAAATTACAAAGAAACGGGTCGGCAGATCGTCGCACAAAACTGACAAACGATAGTCCTCATCGAGATACATTGAATGGCTTTTAAATTTTTGAAACCAATCCAGCCGTTTTCGGGAAAACGTCGATTTACGGCAAAAAAATCTATTCACATACACACACACATATACGCACACACGTACTTTTTCCAAATTTGGTCTCATTCGATTCAGAATGTCTTGAAACGTCGAGAAAACATAAAATCAGCAAATCGGTTTTTTTTATGAAAACAAACTTCTCCTTAGGGAAGTTACTGAATAATTTGTGAATGATTGAAGTTTCTATATTATACTATATTTCCGAGTATCTGAATAAGCAATTGCTTGAATTATCTGTATACACCTAAGTCTGTTTTTACACGGTCTTTTTGTACACGGTTTTGATATAACACGGTTTGAAAATTGAATATTTTTAATTTTTTTACACGATTTTATTCCATTATGCACGATTTGAAATTTTATGTATTTGAAACACTAGCTTAAAGATTTAAGTGAATTCCCTTTTAGCGCGTACAAACAATTTTTACTGGTCAAAGCAAATGTGAATAGCATTAATTTAGGGGAATTTATATTACTTTTAAGATTAGAGTGCATATCTTTTTTATCATTAATTACTATGCTTGTGAAAATAATCATTATATATTATATTTGATTTAATAATAATAAACATGAATTCTTGTTCTTAAAAATTCTTGTTTTTCACTAATTTTAATAGGTTTTAGAGATTAGGAACAAATCACCCATTTTTGTATAAGATCGATGTCTTTTTTTACACGGCTTCTTCTGGAACCAATCTACCTAAATAGACAATTGCTGAAAAAAGTACTTCAATGCACAACTATCTAGCTCATAAAATGGATAGAAAGCTATCTTGCAACATACCTACTAAACACATGAGTTTCTTCATTAGATAATTTTTTTTGTTAAGTAGCTAATTAGTTGATAGCTGCTAAGCCCCAAGAGATAACTATCGATCTAATAGAAAAGCTAAGTAGATGATTCTTTGAATTCATGAAGCTTTTCAATAGCCAAATAGCTAAAGAGACAAAAACCGAGTACTTAAAACACCTGAATAGATACGGGAACATTTGAATAGATAACCATCTGTTCAAATAGACCTGAATAGATTTCACTAACTATGAATGCCAAATAGCTAATCTCTACTAATCATCATCGTCATCTGCAACTGTTGCATCTGCTGCTAATCCGATCAGAAGAGATGGAAAGTGGCGCAGGCGCCTTCTGGTGGAGCAGAAACAGCAATGGTCAGGCCAAGAACAAAACGTGCTTCAGTCCTTCGTTCGCCGAACGCGGCTTAACATCATGTGCACCGAAGATGGTCGATGGACACGTTTCGATTTGCGCCTCTGGGTCATCGTCAGTGAATAATAGAAGTGTTGATAGACGGTGGAAAAGTTAATTGTATTTGGTGGTAGTGTGGACAAGAAGAGTATTTTTTAATTAGTTTAACAAAATGTGATTATAAACAAAGTTGGAAATAATAGTCAGTACTTTTGTAAACGTTTCGATCTGGCATTATCAAAACATATAAATGTTTGTTTGGAATATTGAAAAGGATTTAGGCAAAGAGGTGATTGAAAGTTGAAAATAAAGGCGATTGGTGTGAAAGTAAAATATTACGTCTTTTGACATGAAAATTTAAATTTAAAAAAATATATAAAAATTGTAAATTTGTTTTATACGTTTCGATCTGGCATCATAAAATCATATAAATGTTTGTTTAAAATATTGAAAAAAATTTAGGCAAAGAGGTGATTAAAAGTTGAAAATAAAGGCGATTGGTGTGAAAATAAAATATTACGTTTTTTGGCATAAAAATTTAAATTAAAAAAAATATATAAAAATTGTAAATTTGTTTTATACGTTTCGATCTGGCATCATAAAATCATATAAATGTTTGTTTAAAATATTGAAAAAAATTTAGGCAAAGAGGTGATTAAAAGTTGAAAATAAAGGCGATTGGTGTGAAAATAAAATATTACGTTTTTTGGCATAAAAATTTAAATTAAAAAAAATATATAAAAATTGTAAATTTGTTTTATACGTTTCGATCTGGCATCATAAAATCATATAAATGTTTGTTTAAAATATTGAAAAGAATTTAGGCAAAGAGGTGATTAAAAGTTGAAAATAAAGGCGATTGGTGTGAAAATAAAATATTACGTTTTTTGGCATAAAAATTTAAATTAAAAAAAATATATAAAAATTGTAAATTTGTTTTATACGTTTCGATCTGGCATCATAAAATCATATAAATGTTTGTTTAAAATATTGAAAAGAATTTAGGCAAAGAGGTGATTGAAAGTTGAAAATAAAGGCGATTGGTGTGAAAGTAATATATCACGTCTTTTGGCATAAAAATTTTAATTAAAAAAAATAATTTTAAAAATTGTATATTTTTATACGTTTTGATTTGCTATCATCAGAACAAAAAGTTTGTTTAGAATATTGAACAGAATTTAAGCATACAGGTGATTGGTGTGAAAATAAATTATTACGTCTTCTGACATTACAATTTAGATTTAAAAAAATATATAAAAATTGTAAAAACTTTTACATGCGTTTCGATCCCCCATCATCAAAAAGTTTTGCTTCAAAAGTAATTTCCTTCTAAAAGTTTTTTAGGTGATTGAGCCGATTGAGTTGATAATAAAATACAACACTTTCTGTCACTAAATTTTAAAATTTAAAACAATTAGTGCAACATTGATTAATCATGTTTCTATTAGTGTTTTTCGCCATCGTCAGTGCAAATTAAATATTTTGTTTTATTGTAACTCATAATGATTAAAAATTTCTTTTATCAAATCTATATTTTTTAAAGTTGCAAAACTGCAAATTTAAAAAAATTGGAATTTTTTTTAAAAAAAATCTAAAATTTACAAAATAGTTTACGTTGATGTTTCAATCATGTATTATGTTTAAATAATAATATTTTGTTTAATATATATTTATATATTGTTGTCAAGACATTTAAAAAAAAACTTTCATATTTTATTAAAAATAATTGATTTCAGACTAAATTTGGTAAACAATCATTAATAATTTATTTTTTATATTTTTGTCAAAATTAAAATTCTAAATTCTAATACTAATTTATATTCAGCACTAAATTTTATATAATTTTTATTAGTTAGTTTTAAATTTAATTTTTAAATAGAACAGTATTATGTTTATAATAAAAAATAATTATCTTTATATAATATTTATCAAAAATGAAAGTGATATGTATGTTTTCTAAGTTTTATTCCAAAAATGTAATTTCAACGACCCTCATTTAACTACGTTATCAGTTGAATTTAATGAATATAAAATTTAATAAAAAAAATAGTAAAAATGCATTTTAATAAAAGTGATGATTTGTTTGCTATCAATGAAAATTTGTCAACGTCCGACCCTGATAGGGCCGGATTGGATTTTGGATATGATTATTTGGAAATGTAAGTGTAGTAAATAATATATGTACATATATATATATATATATATATATATATATATATATATATATAATTTTAATTTAATGGATTTGAAGCGTCCTAAAATTATCTGATTTTTGTAAACACAAAAAATTGACATTAATTTTTAACTTTTTCGTGCATCTACATAAATAATCATAAGTATATATAATGTCAAATGAAATTTATAGAAAAATATTTCATTACATTCTAAGGTTATCTAGCTCTCTTACATTACTATTTGTTTAAGTCTAGGTAAGATAATTTTCTGGATGAGCAAAAATATTTTTATATAACAAATCAAGTTTTCAGCATCTCGCATTTATTACCTTTTTTGTTTTACTATCTTACTGAATATAAATTAATGGGGCTTTCTTTTTGTCTTAGCATTCGCTCAAGAAAAGATAACTTTGAGAAACAGACACATAAATTTTTAGATCTCAATTTTCTCCTTTATCTCACTTTAAAAAACGTAAATTTAGAGTTTAATTTTACCTTGTGTTTTGTGTGAAAAAGTCTTATGAAACAAAAGTATCCAAAAATCTCTTATTAAAAAATCTCTTAATATAGAAGGGGTTGTTTTTAGATAAAATTTCTCTTTTATAAGTAGTAACAATACTCTAAATATTTAAAAAAAAAATTTTGAATAGTCAACTAATATTTTTATATGCAACAAATGTAATATATTATAATTTTTATTTTATTTCAGTTACGACTATAACATGGACGAATCCCATAATACTTTCGCCTGGGGCGAATTGCTCCCAGCTCTAATTGTCTATGGGACGACACTAGTTTTGGGATTAGTGGGGAATTCCCTAATTGTCTACGCCACTTGCAGATACAGGTAAAAAAAAATTATGGTATTTTTAATTCTATTATTAGTATAACTAATTTGCATAACTTGCAATATTAGGTTAATTTCAAAAATTTCAACCGAAAACTCTTTGTAACATAACACTTTTTTTTTCAAAACTTCAATTAAATATTTTTATTTATTTTTGATTAAACGGACGGAAATTTTGGACCATCTCGCTCTTAGTGATATGTCGTGTTATTTAAAATTACAACCCCCTCCCTCTTCTAACAATCATTACGTAAAAAACGAAAAAATCGTATAATTTTTTTTTTTAAACAGGTAAAATAAATGCACTTGATATCTAACTAGACTACTCCCTCCCTTATGTGATTTTTTTATCAAATTTTTCCTCCCCCCTTTCCTTAAAAGCCTCACCTGATTAATGCACGCCCCTTAACATAAATTTTAATAAAAAAATTGATTAATAGTATTGAACTCTTAATTGTTCATCAAAATTCAATCCGAGAGATTTTACAGCAAAACGTGGCCGGGTTTACTGGTATATATATTAGGGTGGTCCTTTATATGGACATTTTTGAATTTTCTTGCTCCCAAGAGCTCAAATGGTTCCAAATTGATAAAAGACAATTCTTTAAAAGTTTTTGCTCTTAATATTAACTTTTAGATAGAGCGCAATTCAATCAAATTTTGTATGGAAAGAGCATGGAAAAAATTTTGAAAATTAAAAAAAACATTTTTTCATGTATAACTTAGCGACAAATGAATTAAAAGTGAAAATTAGTATCACTTTTTATTGAAATTCGACGCTCTGCAAAATTTTTAAAAAATTTTTCATGCTTTTTCCATACGAAGTTTCATTGAATTGCGCACTAACTAAAAGACAATATTAAGAACTAAAACTCTCAGAGAATTGTTTTTTATCAATTTGGAACAATTTAAGCCATTGGGAGCGAGGAAATTCGAAAATGTCCATATTAAGGACCACCCTAATATATGTATAAATATTTGTATATATATTCTTAGGTTACAATTTCATCTTATTTGAATTATATAACGCCCACTCGACACAAAATTTCAAGTTATTTAACGCTTTCGAGTATAAAAGCCATAAAGACGTTCCAATGAAAAACGTTGTGGTATAACCCGCCACCACCCTCCAAATATTTTCTTATTTTATACAAAAATATATATAAATAACTCGACATACAACCTTCTTTTCCATCCCCTGGTTTTCCCTATAAAATCCGTTTGACAAATAGCAGATGACAAGAAAAGCGGCTTATTAAAACACACAGAAATGAATTAGGAATTTTGAATTCGGAATTCGGAATAGACTTTGTAATTTATTCGAGAAAATCGAGTTAATAAAAGTTTTATATAGTGCGCAGTTGTGCTCCTGACAGGAACTTTTGTTCTTGGATAAAAGATGATTTCTATAGACTCTTTCTTATTAATAGATAATAGTAGACAATGGGGGTAGACTTTTTCAATTTGAAATTATGGAATAGATTGAAAAAGATACAGGCAGACACATATATACATATATACACAAATGTGCACATTCATTAAAGTTAACAAAATTATAACATAAACTAACAATCTTATTATTTCTAATATTGTTTTTTGTTATATTTTTTATTATCTGTCACTTATTGTTTGTATTCTACTTTATTGTTTTTCTAGTGTTATTTTTATTATTCAGAAATTTTATTTATTTTATTTATCAATTTTATTATTATTATTTGCTTAATGGAAATTTTATCCTTTATTTTGTACTCTTTTTATTTAAATTTATGTTATTATTCATTATTGCTACTAGATGTTAAATTATATAGCAGTTGTAACAAATATAGTAATTAAAAATTTATATATCAAAGTTAACAAAATCATAACATAAGCTAACATTATTTGCCTATAAGGTCTAGCCAGAATAAAACTTATTTTTATTCTGGTTTAATATAAATCGTAACTTAAACCAGCAATTTTTGCCCATGAATTCAGAACATAGTTTTATTTTGGTCCATTATACCTTTGTAAATTTATTTAACATTTTAAATTTAGTTAAGTCTATAAAATATTGTATTCCATCTGGTACTCTATTACATAGTTATAACAATTAAAAATTATCTCTATACATTTATGATATTTAATATTTATATATATGAGCTTTTCCCCATTCTTTCATTCTCGGCCGTTTTGCTAAATTGACACTTAACCTGAAACAAGGCGTCGCTCCAGGTTGAGTGCATTTTGGCTTGGCTTCTAGTGGGAAATTTCGACCAGAATTATTTATTATACAATTGTAACTAAGATAATTATGTACAGTATTTTAATTGATTTGAAATATTAAAATAATTTAATATATATGTATTATTATAATTGTTATGATTTTATAAATTTAAGAATATTTGTTATTTATTTTTTATATTTTTCAGACGAATGCGAAGTGGTACAAATGTATTTTTGGCAAGTCTAGCTTCCGCTGATTTGTTGCTGATTGTCATTTGCATTCCCGTAAAAGTAAGTTTTAGTGTAATTTTTTAAAATTTTGTTTATATATATATGTATTATATAAACCTCGTGCAAACATAACATCTATTTATCGTGTCACGATGTTATGTTACTGAACCGATTTTATATTTTATTGGCTCACCGTATACTTTTATATCCAACTTAAGTTATGAGCAATTTAAAAAATATTATTTCATTTTTGAATTATTGAAATCTTAGAAATTCTTAGAAAAAGCGAAACACTGAAATGACAGTTTCTGTACAAATCGAATTAAATTTATATAGGATTAACTTACTGTAGTTACCCCTACAGTTATAGTATTCGAAAGAAAATTGAAAATGAATTAGTTTTTTATATCTTTTCGTTTCAAATGTTTCTGAACATTTCGGTATACCTTATAGAAAATGGATGTAAGTGCGTATGTATGTGTGGGTATGTAAGTGCGGATACAATTTTTTGTCGATGATTTCGAGAACGCGGATATACTTATTAGTATGATTCGACAGTTTAAAAAAAAATCAAATTTTTCAGAAAGGTCAATTTTTTCCCAAAATTTGAAAATTCCCGAAAGTCTATTTTTTTTCAAAGTTTAAAAAAAAGATTTTTTTTCTTAAATATTAATCATTGGTATGCAAAGTTCCACCAACTTGCCTTAAGGCACGATGCCATACACCACTAGTTTTATATTCTTTTATATATATTTTTATATGAAGTTCATATCACGATGTTTGTCCTCTAAAGACTCCTAAACTACTGAACCGATTTTAAATTTTATTAGCTCACCGTGTGCTTTTATTTTCAACTTAATTTATAGGCAATATTAAAAATCTCGGTTAATATTCGAAATATGAAAATTTTAGAAATTTCAGTTAGTTTTGACAGTAGAAAACAAAACACTGTGAAAAGCCAGTGACTGAACAAATGGAAATAAATTGATTTATGATTTATATTTAATTTGCTTGTGTTCATTCGAATACGATAAGGTTGCAAAAATATTATAAATCACAATTTGTAGTCGACATATTACATTAATCATAAACCAGGGAAAAAATATTGACTAACTCAAATATTTTTTGCAAATTCAACAAATGTAACAAAAAATATAATTTGAACAGATGATGATATTAATTAATATGGTTGAAATATTAAATTATTATTAAATATCAAATTTTTTTGGTATTTAGAAATTTGAGAAAGAAACAACTAATATGAAAAATACAAAATATTACAAATAACAAATTTTAGATTTTTCTTACTGCCACATTTTAATTTTTTTTACAAATTTATGACAATTTATTTATGATAATTTTTTGATTATAATTATAGTGACTTATAAATGACTGTTAATGTTAATTTTTTAACTATAATTATAGACAAAAAAATTAACATTAAAAGTCCTAAATTTGTAGAAAAAAATAAAATGCGACAGGTATAAGAATCCTAGATTTTTAAGAAGTTCGAAAAGTCAAACAATATCTGTCAAATATCTCCCTTCCGCCTTTTTGTATTATAAACCAAGAGCAAAAAAGCGAAAGGGAGATATTTGACAACCTAATATTATGACAAATAATCTCATCTCCAAGAGTTGCAGTTTAAGTAAATTTTAAGTGTATAAAATTTATTCATTTTATTTCAATTTATTTTATAATAATTTTAGAATTCCTCATACTTCATTATTTGTTACTTCTTATCGTAACAAATACAAAATCACGTTAATTTCAAAAAAAAGCTGAAGTAAATAATTCATTTAAATAATGCATTCGCTTCTCGCCCTTGAATCTCATTAGAATCTCACTTACAATTAGTCTAACGAGATTAAACAAAAACTAATTGGATAAATTATGTTTCTATGTAAATCTCTTTGTTTTAATTGCAATTAAAAAAATCATTTCGATTAAAAGTACCTCCTTGTTACATAACAATGGGAAATAAATATTTAAATGAAAGTTGAACTTTATAAAATTTAATCTAGATTTTCTATTGCGTATCGATTTTAAATTGAAAACTATTTTTTTCTTCTATAAAACTACGTGATGTCTACACGACTTTTGTATTTTGTGAAAACTAGTCACGTTTAACTGGCATTGCGATTTTGCGAAAAATACATGATTTTCGCAAATGATTATAATTTATTTTATATTTATCTAGAATATTGATACAGACGAATGAAAATCATTTGAAGAAAAACTTGATGTGTATATGTATATATATATATATATATATATAACATTAGAAATATTATGTACTAATCAATATATAATATTTCAATAATATTTTGGAAATTATAAGAAGTTCTTCCAACCGGTACCCTAAGTCGACACTTAACCTGGAACGAGCCCTCGTTTCAGGTCAAATGCATTTTGCTGGGCTAGTTTGTTATGGGACACACAAAATTATACATAATAAAAATTTATATAATGAATCTATTTTTTTCTATTTTTGTGTGTATTATTATGTGTATGTGTGTATTTTTTCTTCGTGAATAAATACGCAAGCACTTTAATATAATCAGCATATGCCATATGCGAATTCGGTCGGTATCTCTGCATTTAATGTGTTTTATCAGCATATGCTTTTATATTTTACATATAAATATGTGTGTATATATATGTGTGTACATTTGCGTATATATAATATTTAATGGTGTATTTTTGGCATCCATTCAATATAATTCCGGAATGCGAAACATTCGTCCATTCTTAAGTTGATTTCATAAGAAACTCATAAATCAAAATATGAACACTCCATCCATCTCCATTTGATCTATTTATTTCGTCCATTTGCTTTTAATAATATGAATTTAATTATATTTAGTTTTTTGATGTAATAACATCTTATCTTGACTTGGAAGAATTTCAATTAAATTTTATCAGAAGGATATAATGTTGAAGAAAACCAGGCGAAATCTCTTGAATTAATAGATAAAATAGAAATAAATATTGTGTATATAAGATTAAATTTATTTCGAGTATTCATAACGTTAAACGGAAACAAATCTTGAAAAAAAACTTGAAAGTAAACATTAAACTTAAACAAATCACTTTTTAAGTTCTTAGATAATATTTAATAATATTTTAGATTTATCCATACAATTTTTAAAAATACTATATAAGACCTTTTTTAATAAATTTAGCAGGGTATCCCAGAACTCTCCAATTTTTGAAAAAATTGGTCTCGTTTGTAAATTATGAGTACAAACTAAGTTTTTGGTAAAATTGTGATAATACTACTATTTATTGGTCATCGTGCTCAATTTTTAATACTTTTGTTCATTTAAACTTTGGAACCGTAATTATAAATAAAATTTCTGGAACCACAGTCTAGAATAATTACACAATTACTTCAAGTTTTGAATAATTAAGACTATGAATTTAAATTTTTTTAAATCAGTCGATTTTCAGAGGCTCTCCTTTAAAAAATTTACTAAAATGTGTCGGCAAGTTTCCTTAAAACTTAAAAAATTAATTAAATCTTGAAATTTAATCAGAATTCTAAAATGGTAAAATACTTGATACTTGAAAAACCAAAAAATATGATTTTTTTAACAATAATAAAAGAGAATTTATAGTCAAAATATTACATTAATTATAAATCAGAAATGATTTATAATTAATGTAATTATAAAGACAAAAAATTGAATCAAATTTAAAAAAAAGAGAAATATGTCAAATTATTTTGAGATTCAAAAATGTGAAAAAAGCAAATAATATAAAATTTAACTGAATTTATTTATATTATCAATCGAAAATTTATATTATCAATCATAAATTTTAAAAAAATGTGACTAAACAAACCGAATATTTTTGTCAAATTACAGAAGTAATAGTGATATGTAACATTACTATAAATACACAAAATCAAATTTGAGTTATATCTTTATTATTATATAATTTAACAATAATAAATTTGTTCAAAAATAACCTAAAAAACTTTTGAAATACTTCATTTCGCTACCTTTTATATTTTTAAATTCACCTACATATATTTTTAAAGAATTCTTTGAGCAAAATCAGGGTTAGTAATGTTTTATATTAAAGTAATCTTTTTATATAAAATATTTTAATAATCTGTTACATAAAAAATGTCATGAATTCCATAAATATTTTGAAGAAGAAAACAATGGCGAAATGTATGAGAAAATATATTATTGGGAAAAATGCGTTTTGAAATAAACTACTACAGAGAAACTTTATATATATATATATATATATATATATATATATATATATATATATATATATATATATATATATTAAGAACAGCATAAAATATTCTTTTATTTTCCAATACTTTATATTCCTTTCACGTACCCCGTACTATTTTTTATTTAAAAAATCGCTTTCATCAGCAAATTTTCTTTATAAGTGCTGATCCGTTTCTTTCGGCAAAAACACAGTCTATTATCGCCAATATAAAAGATCAATAGCATAAATTAGATATATTATTAGAAAAGTTTCGTAAGAAAATATTGCACGGTGGAGGCGCCGATGCCAAATGAACTTAACGTTAAGGACTTGAGAAATTCTTTGCAAACATAGACACAGGCATATATATATACATATATATATATATATATATATATATATATATGTATTTATATATATATATATATATATATATATATAGATATATCCTAGATGACCCGACAGGCGCTATCCTGTACCCACGTCTACAATTTTTTAATATAATATACTATTTACTGTTTACCAAAAAAAATTTTTTTAAATTATTCTTCACGCCTAAATGTATATACATTTATAATATGAGCGATTTTAAATTTAGAACTGCTTTAAATAAAATGATGAGTCTCAATTCCCACACTATATTGGAAATTGATGGTCTTTTAAACGGTATAACAAATTCAGAAAGAAATTAATATATAGTATCCGCGGTAAAAGTACAATATTACCTTGGATTTTTTCACCCAAAATTATTGGTGGGACGCCCCCGGAGTCTTCAGCTCCCGCATGCCTATTTTTCTAGACGCACCCCCCCCCCCCCATATTATTTTACCTATTTTATCAATTTATTATTAAAATTATTATCATTAATTAACATTTGACTTTAGAAAGATTTTATTTATTTATTTTGGGCATTTTATGCGATTTATTCTATATTATCTAGCCTAAATTAAACAAAACACTGGTAGTTTATTTTGAATTATTTTGATTTAATTTTTTATTTATTAAGATATCCAAAATTGCATCTTAAACTTCTCCTAATCGATATCGTGAGGCCGATTTGTATGTATTCATCTTTACTTTCCCATTTGTTGTTATAAAGTGAAAATTTTACGAATTTTAAAAATATTGCGGAAAGATTAGTAAAAGATGCAAAGAAATTATATATTGAAAAAAAACTACATTAAAAATTTAATATCCGAATCTTGCGCTCGTATTTTTAGTATGCATCACATTAAAGGAAGAACCAGCCCTGATTAATACTTAATTTCATATTTTAAGTGAAATAATTTGTCATATCCTGTTCATATGTGTATCATTCAATCTGCCATACATATACTGTATTTTATATTATTTTAATTTCTGGCACATCTCAGCTGCTTTTTGGCAATAATAATGTATACTTTTCATTTTTCTTATTCATAATCATAAATTTATTATACATATTCTAATATTGTCTTGGTTCATAAGTAAATTGAGATTTTTGACAGATGATAGTTATCATTTGTTTTCAATGCAAACAATGACATGTCGTTTTTTGCAATTTTTCTCACTTATTTCTACAATATTGCACATACATCCCAGTACTTTATAATCACATACATTCTAGAAAATTTCCTTAACAAACTTCAGAAAGATTTATCAAAATCCGAATAATCGTTTAGGAGGAGTATACAGTGAGTGCTTGTAATTTAATATGAACTTTATATAATAGCAATAAAGCTCAAATTGATTCTACGCTTTAGTTAGAAAACGAAAAGGGCTGTTTTTAGGGTTTTCCCGGCAATTATTCGATTTATTCTCTCCGTAAGAACCATCCTTGGACTTAAACGCACATTTTAAAAAAAGAATTGGCCAAATTGGTCCAGTGTTAAGTTATTACCAACACATTTTGCGATTCATTTTTATATATATGATATAAATATTTCATGTTTATATAAATTTTATCGATGCATCTCCATCTATCCATCCATCTATCCACTTATAGTCGATCGCGTCATACATTGAGTTCAGAGTACAGACTGGCTGGATAATAAAATGCATGCGAACACTCTGTAGATAAATATTATATTGCGATTGCGATTGCACTTATTCGCATCTGCGAATGCACATCTGCACATGCACTTCAAATCGATATTATTTTTAAACAAACACATGCTTTTCGAGCAACGGAGGCAAAGGTAGAGCTCTTGATGGGGCCACAAAAAAGAAATTGTAAAACAAATGGTAAAGATAAAAAAAATCAAGGATAGTTTTTAAATCTTTATTTTCAAACGTATAACTTTTAATTATGAGCTAACAGTATTTGCATTTAATGCATAAAACTTTTTCAAATTTCTCAAAATATGCAAATTAAATCCTAAAGTGCTTACGTCCATATTATATATTATTTTTTATTTCTTTATTACTTATGTATTTATGAGAGCTTTGAGCTTTTGAATTTCAAATTCCGACTGTATGCTTTATAGTTTGCGGTACTTACGAATACTTGTTAAGCTGACTACTTGATTATTGTTTCGAAAGCTTAAAACTATGCGTTCTGCTAGAAAGTACTATTTATAATACAAGTTATCTAATAATTTTCTGCTTTTTGTCAATAATTTTTAAAGAAGGGTGTAAAGAAAATTTTGTATATTTATAGAGTGTCCCAGAACTCGACGTCAAGCCAAAACGGGGCGATAGTATTGACTTTAACTTAATTATAACTTAAAAATAGAAAAAATAATATCTCACCTTGTTTAAAAATTATGAGCTTGAAATGCAACCTAGAGCTTTAGGTAAAAATAATTAGAAAAAAAATATCTCACCTTGTTTAAAAATTATGAGCTTAAAATGCAACCTAAAGCTTTGGTAAAAATAATTAGAAAAAAAATCTCACTTTGTTTGAAAATTATGAGCTTAAAATGCAACCTAGAGCTTTGGTAAAAAAAATTTAGAAAAAAATATCTCACCTTGTTTAAAAATTAAGAACTTAAAATGCATTCTAAAACTTTGATGAAATTGTGACCATTTTTCGGTTGTTGTGATTAATTTTTATCAATTTTGTTCTTTTAAACTTTGGAATCGTATCCGTGAAAAGACTTCTGGCAGAAATTTCTGGCAAAGTCTTCTAGCAGAAACTTCTGGCAAAGACTTCTGGCAGAAACTTCTGGCAGAGACTTCTGGCAGAGACTTCTGACAGAAACTTTTGGCAAAGACTTCTAGCAGAGACTTCTAGCAGAAACTTCTGGCAGAAACTTCTGGCAGAGACTTCTGACAGAGACTTCTAGCAGAAACTTCTGGCAGAAACTTCTGGCAAAGACTTCTGGCAGAAACTTTTAGCAGAAACTTCTGGCAAAGACTTCTAGCAGAAACTTCTAGCAAAGACTTCTAGCAGAAACTTCTGGCAAAGACTTCTGGCAAAGACTTCTGGCAGAAACTTCTGGCAAAGACTTCTAGCAGAAACTTCTAGCAAAGACTTCTAGCAGAAACTTCTGGCAAAGACTTCTGGCAAAGACTTCTGGCAGAAACTTCTGGCAAAGACTTCTGACAGAAACTTCTGGCAGAGACTTCTGGCATAGACTTCTAGCAGAAACTTCTGGCAGAAACTTCTGGCAAAGACTTCTGGCAGAAACTTTTAGCAGAAACTTCTGGCAAAGACTTCTAGCAGAAACTTCTAGCAAAGACTTCTAGCAGAAACTTCTGGCAAAGACTTCTGGCAAAGACTTCTGGCAGAAACTTCTGGCAAAGACTTCTGGCAGAAACTTCTGGCAAAGACTTCTAGCAGAAACTTCTGGCAGAAACTTCTGGCAAAGACTTCTGGCAGAAACTTTTAGCAGAAACTTCTGGCAAAGACTTCTAGCAGAAACTTCTAGCAAAGACTTCTAGCAGAAACTTCTGGCAAAGACTTCTGGCAAAGACTTCTGGCAGAAACTTCTGGCAAAGACTTCTGGCAAAGACTTCTGACAGAAACTTCTGGCAGAGACTTCTGGCAGAGACTTCTAGCAGAAACTTCTGGCAGAAACTTCTGGCAAAGACTTCTGGCAGAAACTTTTAGCAGAAACTTCTGGCAAAGACTTCTAGCAGAAACTTCTAGCAAAGACTTCTAGCAGAAACTTCTGGCAAAGACTTCTGGCAAAGACTTCTGGCAGAAACTTCTGGCAAAGACTTCTAGCAGAAACTTCTGGCAAAGAGTTCTAGCAGAGACTTCTGGCAGAAACTTTTAGCAGAAACTTCTGGCAAAGACTTCTAGCAGAAACTTCTGGCAGAAACTTCTGGCAGAGACTTCTGACAGAGACTTCTAGCAGAAACTTCTGGCAGAAACTTCTGGCAAAGACTTCTGGCAGAAACTTTTAGCAGAAACTTCTGGCAAAGACTTCTAGCAGAAACTTCTAGCAAAGACTTCTAGCAGAAACTTCTGGCAAAGACTTCTGGCAAAGACTTCTGACAGAAACTTCTGGCAGAGACTTCTGGCAGAGACTTCTAGCAGAAACTTCTGGCAGAAACTTCTGGCAAAGACTTCTGGCAGAAACTTTTAGCAGAAACTTCTGGCAAAGACTTCTAGCAGAAACTTCTAGCAAAGACTTCTAGCAGAAACTTCTGGCAAAGACTTCTGGCAAAGACTTCTGGCAGAAACTTCTGGCAAAGACTTCTGGCAGAAACTTCTGGCAAAGACTTCTAGCAGAAACTTCTGGCAGAAACTTCTGACAGAGACTTCTAGCAGAAACTTCTGGCAAAGACTTCTAGCAGAAACTTCTGGCAAAGAGTTCTAGCAGAGACTTCTGGCAGAGACTTCTGGCAGAGACTTCTAGCAGAAACTTCTAGCAGAAACTTCTGGCAAAGACTTCTGGCAAAGACTTCTGGCAGAAACTTCTGGCAAAGACTTCTGGCAGAAACTTCTGGCAAAGACTTCTAGCAGAAACTTCTGGCAGAAACTTCTGGCAAAGACTTCTGGCAGAAACTTCTGGCAAAGACTTCTAGCAGAAACTTCTGGCAGAGACTTCTAGCAGAAACTTCTGGCAAAGACTTCTAGCAGAAACTTCTGGCAAAGAGTTCTAGCAGAGACTTCTGGCAGAGACTTCTGGCAGAGACTTCTAGCAGAAACTTCTATCAGAGACTTCTGGCAGAAACTTCTAGCAGAGACTTCTAGCAGAAACTTCTGGCAGAGACTTCTGGCAGAAACTTCTATCAGAGACTCCTGGCAGAAACTTCTGGCAGAGACTTCTAGCAGAAACTTCTGGCAGAGACTTCTAGCAGAAACTTCTGGCAAAGACTTCTGGCAGAGACTTCTGGCAAGAACTTCTGGCAAAGACTTCTGGCAAAGACTTCTGGCAGAAACTTCTGGCAGATATTAGTTGGGAATGATACTGATTAGTTTTAGGTGAAAATCTACTTAGCCGATTGTCATGGAACTTTTTTTGGCGATATATATCATGATCCTACCGAACTTACTGAAATATTTCGGCCTTACGACAGGTAGTTTAATTTTAAAAATTTATCAAAGTTTGAGAAAATGAGTAGTTTGTTTGAGGTTTGTTAAAATTGAAATTAGACGATTTATTTGGTATAACGATAGAGTTCTTGGTCTTAATGAACATACTAAAATTTAGACTATTTACTCAAAGTTATTATTTTCGACCTTTGCCATTTGACTATTTCTGAAGTTTTCTCGTGATGAAGTGCAGAGAAAAGCATTTATTTCGCCAGATGTTTAAAAGACATAAAATATTCAAATTTAGATTCGTTGATACAGATTCAGTTTGAAATTGTATCAATGCAGACCTTTGTTTTCGTCTGAAAAAATAAACTACGAATCGGATAGAAAAACATTCGGTTCGGAATACATATGTATCGATACAATCCTTTATAATTAACTCATTAAACTATTAAATTAATATTTAAATGTCAAAATTTAATACACATATTTTTGGTATACAAAACCCAGAAATGGTAAAAATATACTAAACTACTATTTTTCAATTGGAATATTTTATTATTATAGAGAAATTGTTATGAAAGCTCTTCAATATTTTTTCTCATATTTTATTTGACTAAAATATGATTCCTTCTATTTCTATGTTTTTTAAGTAAAGTATTTAACACTAAAATCCAATTTTTTTGCAAAATCTAGAAATCTTAATTATTTAATCATTTGACTACTTTCATGGAGAAGTCTACTTTTCTAGATAATGTCTTATTAGATTTTTGTACTTTTCGAAGTCGTAAAAATTCTTTTAACTTGTCGGTTTAATTGTATTTAGTCTCTTGCCATTTGAGTCGCAGAAAAGACAAATATAAAAGTCAAGTTCTTAATGCGATTTACTACTTTGCCACTAAATTAGATATAGAAAAGTTTTGTGCAAACGCAGGAACTATACCGAAGCCAATTTATAAAGGAAATATATATATATATATATATATATATATATATATAGTAAAATTTACCATACAAATAATTTAAATAAAATATTACAACATACACATTCATCAATCCAATTTTTGATACAAACTCACATGGGATTGAAAGGACTTTATATGAAGGACTCAATGTATATATACATAAGCTGTAATCCCTTTGCAAATTTCTATGGAAATTCTGGTTCTACACATAGATTGTACATTGTCGTATTTTGCATTCAAATTATTTACGTGTATTTGCACTTAAAATGAATTTTAAACCAAATATTCATAAAATAGTAAATAATTAAAATAGATTTTGAAAACGTGTCATTATAATCCACTAATAAACACTATATTTGCAATCATTAATTTTCAGTATTGAATTAATTATTATTATTTATTAATAGATAAAATTAGTAATCATCAATTTTCACTTGTCAAAATTTATATGAAAAACAGTTTGTTTTTAATAACGGAATCGATTGTTTGTTAAAATAAAATAAATGAATGTGAATAAAAATAAATGAAATTGTTTTTATTAATTTTGTAATATATATCATATTGTAATGGTTGTAAACGAAACATTATTTCAATTCAATTGCAACAAATGATAAATATATAAATTTTGTTATAAACTCTAGAGTTTTTTTGTTCCACGTGAAAATATATTTTTTCAATATTTATTTACGACTAATAAATAGTCTAAATGAGAACAATAAATAATTAACTATTTATTGTGTACGTCGACACTGTATGTGTGTCATCATTCAGCACATTAAGGGGGTTGTTCTTTTTTTATTTTTCTTTGTTTCGGTTTTGAGATTTTTTGATATTATGAAAGATAAAACCCTTAGAATCATTTCAAAAAAAAAATCATCTCAATATCTATTTTTTTGACGAAGTTATAGATATATATATCTCTATATGTATGATCCTCTAAAAGCGTTTTTTTATCGCTCCGCGAGCTATTGTATGCCAGATTCCTCTTTTTCATTATAATACCTCATGCACATGACCTTTTTAATGTGTCAGCATCTTTGAACACCATGGTGTATTTAGTACATTAAATTAAATGGTGTATTCAGTACATTATATTAAGAACTTTAAATACGTTTTTCTCAAATTGACTTTTTTCAATGCGGTGCCACAAATTAAACAAAAACTACAAGTCGGATCGACTTGCATTTTTTTTTAATTTGTTCACCACTGCAATACCGAGTCCCCCTACCTCAAACAACTTGATAACATTACGCAAAAAAAATTTGCGAAGCTTCTCGCCCCAAAAAAAGGCCTTTTTTGACACTTTTTTTTTAAATAGCTGCCATTTTTTTCCTTCTTGCTTTTTTTTTTATTTTGATAGGAGGACTGGAAACAAACTCCTTCTTCAACGTAATTTCTTTTTTTTTTGTTTCGGGCGATGCGCAACGGATTTATCTGTGGCACCGCAAAAGAGATCGATTTTGCAAGACCGACTTTGGCGCCCCCTGGTTAAAAAATGACGGCGCAAAATGAAAAGAAGAAAATCACGTAATATTCTATGATTTTGTAATTTTTGTTTAAAAAAAAACGCATATCTCTATGATGAATACATTTCGAGAAAAAACAAAAACAAATACCTTGCATTTTTTGTAACGAAAAAAGAACAACCCCCTTAAACAAATTGAAACAAGGAAAAAACACACACATATATCAAAAAAATAAGATAACAAATTAGTAGTGTATGGCATCGTGCCTAAAGGCAAATTGCTGGAACTTCCTGTACCGTTACGAAATGTTCGAGGAATATTGAATGTTTTCAAATAGATTATTATAAATATTGTAACATTGTCTAATATTTATGAGAATTATATAAACTGAATTGCAGAGTTGAAATTATTTGTAAAGTATATTAGAACTATAGTCAGAAATATTTTCGATATACAAAAAACTAAAAAAAAATAAAAAAAAAAAAAAAAAAAAAAAAAATGGAACAAAATTTTTTTTTCCAAAATCAATTATTTTGTTAAGACAAGCAGAAAGTTCTTTGAATCATTTAAATCGGACGCTTAGTTCTCTCAAAAACTGCCATTTTTTACATATTTAGCTCCGTATCTTCGAAATGGCTGCGCCTGCCTTTGCCAAAAACTAATAAGCACTTTTCCCAATCATTACTAATTGAATGTTTTTTAGATCATTCGAATCGGATACTCCGTTCTCTCAAAAATTCGATTTCTATTTTCTGCACTCTTTGCTCCGTATCTCCGAAACGGCTGGACCTGCCTTTGCCAAAAACTAATCAGCTCTTTTCCCTATCAATAGGAATCGAATGTTTTTTGAACCATTCAAATCGGTTGATCCGTGCGCCCTAAAACGTGACTGGAAATTTGTATCCATACATACATACACACACACACACACATACACACACACACACACACACACATCCATTTTTTTTGAGGTATGCCAAAACGTTCAGAAACCTTCAAAACGTCGAGAAATGTTAAAATTTTCAATTCCGATTTTCGGCCCATTACAATAACTTACCCTACGGGAAGTTAAAAATTTACTTTGGAAATTATAATTTCCAAAAGGCAACTAATATGTCGTATGAGTTTATGAAAATTATAGACTAAATTATTGAAGCAATTATGTTGTGTGGTAAAATTAATTTTAATACAGATACTATATTATTTATTACTGAATTTTTTATACTGCTTATGCTGTACACCAAAAATGAACCACAAAGACAGGACATCATAATGGGATATTAAAAAGTGCAGGATAGGATATTAAATGGTGGTACAGGACAACGTCTGTCGGGTCATCTAGTATATATATATATATATATATATATATATCCGTGTAGACAAGTTGTTGTTCTCTTGTGTCGAGGTCATTATACAAATAAAACTACACGGGTCGTCTCCGAATTAGTTCCTTATAGAGGGTGAATTCTATTCTATGTCTGAACGCATTATGCGGGATATATCTGACGTTTCTTGTTCTTTTATCTTTCCACAGATACGACAGATACCACAAATTATACAACTGTATATATCTATAATATAGAAAGGCACAAAGGGAGATATACGGGCTTGTCGTTATAGAGCGCCTACGAGACTGCTTTTCAATTTTGTGTCAAATCCTGGATGAGATCCAGTTCGGGCTTATATCGTCTTATACTACTTTTACACGCCTAAATAAATAAATAAATGAATATATATATATATATATATATATATAAATGAACAAAACGTATTTGAAAATGTTTTCCCACTGTTTTCCCTAAGCGGTACGCTAAACCGACACTTAACCTTGATCAAGGGGTTGTTCCAGGTTACGTGCATTCTACCGTACCGGTTTACCGGACTTAAGTATTATTTAAGCAAATAAATTAAATATTGTATTTATTTTACACAAATTCATAAAATAATGAAATAGATGCTATTCATAAAATAATGGAATTAATGCTATAGATTTTTAAGATTTGATGAATTGCATATAGAACTTAAATATATGAAAAAAATTGGGTTTGCAGAGAAATAATGGAGATAAAAAGTAATAAATAGTTAACTATTAATTATGTATGTTTCGACACTGTATATGTGTCATCATTCAGCACGTTAGACAAATTTAAACCGGGAAAAACACAAAATACTACAATTTAAAGACAATATCAATGAAAAAATCTAATCAAAAAAAAATTTTATGTTCTTAAATCATTTTTGCTCGTCAGTAGAATTCTCTTTTTATTTTCTAATATCATTTCTTCTCGTCAGTATAGTGAGAGTTTTTTGTGTTTTTTTTTTAAATCATTTTTGCTCGTCAGTAGAGTGCTTTTTCTGTTTTCTTGGATTGATTTTGCTTATCAGTAGAGTTCTTTTTCCAACTTTTTTTTGTTTAATTTTGCTCGTCAGTAGAGTCCTGTTTCATTTTTTTCAAATCATTTTTTCACAAATTTCTATTTTGTGTTTTTTAATTATTTTATTTTTTAATAGAGTTCTTTTTCACTGGTTTTTTAAATCATTTTCACTCGTCAGTAGAGTTCTTTTTTACTGTTTTTTTAAATCATTTTTGCTCGTCAGTAGAGTTCTTTTTTTACTTTTTTTCATTAACTTTGCTCGTCAGTAGTGTACGTTTCCTTAAAACTGTTTTCTTAAATCATTTTAGTGTTTTTTTAATTATTTTTGCTCCTTAGTAGAGTCCTTTTTACTGTTTTCTCAAATAATTTCTGCTCGTCAGTAAAGTTCTTTTTGTGTTTTTTCTCAAATCATTTTTTCTCGTCATTAGAGTTCTTTTTCCGACTTTTTTTGTTTAATTTTGCTCGTCAGTAGAGTCCTTTTTTATTTTTTTAAATCATTTTTCCTTGTCATTAGAGTTCTTTTTCCGACTTTTTTTGTTTAATTTTGCTTGTCAGTAGAGTCCTTTTTTATTTTTTTAAATCATTTTTTTACAAATTCACATTTTGTGTTTTTTTTTAATTATTTTTGCTCGTCAGTAGAGTTCTTTCGTTTTGTTTTAAAGCCAGTTCTGTCTTATTAATCCTTATTTATTTATAGAGCTTTGTAAAATGACCTTTCGAATTTTTAAAAATAAGTAATGTCGTTTTTGAGTAAATGTCGATGAAAGGTCAAATTTAGGTTCACACACACACTGACACATTTCAGTACATTTGACTTCCAGAGTTAAAAATTATCAAGTCGGATAAATCCGAAGCTTCTCCTTAAGTTTGTTCTTATTTTCTCCAATCGGCTCGTTGGTGTTTTTTTCCTAAAATCAATGGCGTGGGCTTAATCATATTTTTTATCCCCGAAAATAATTTATCTCTGCCACCTATATACTACTATTTGAGTCCTTTTACCACGATAGTTGTTGATTAGTTTCAGAAGTTCGTGTCGAAAACTGTCTGGAACACAATCCCTTCGATCACATGATGTAATTACATAAACTTAACTACAGAACAACGATACTCACTCTCTATCTGGTAATATTATCTATTAATAATAGACTTCTCGAAGTTCGTCTTTTATTCGGTTTGTCAAGAAACAAGACAGTTGTAATTAATATTATGCCAATTGGAATTAATTTCCCATTCTTCGTAGACATTTCTCCACCGGCGACAAAAACAACATCAGGTGGAAATGCCTGAGATGAGAATAGAATATTCATTTCGGTGGAATTGATCATGTTGTCATGTGGTTTAGAATTTATTCCATTAATGCAGAATTTCTGTCACAATATGGATATTAGGTGTATGATTAAACTCCAGTCTATTCCGATGATGGATTTTACGAAACTTTACAACCAGCTTGAATATTGTATTACAACTAAATACATAGTTTAGTTATTATGCTTACATGTATTGTGTAAAACGACAACTGGGACAAAGTTATTTCATGAAACTAGATTAATAAAATTAATAAGATAGAACTAGATTATGATCAAAAAGAAAGAACTCTACAGATGAGCAAAAATAATTTAAAAACTAACTTTACTGGCAAGCAAAATTTATCTAGAAAAAGAAAAATTAAGGACTCTACTGATAAGCAAAATCGATTTAAGAAAATAAAAATTAGGAATTCTACTAACAAGCAAAATCGATTGGGGAAAACTAAAATTAAGGGCTGTACTCTACTGACGATCAAAATCGATTGAAGAAAACAGTAAAAAGGACTCTACTGACGAGCAAAGATTTTAAAAGTGAAAAAAAAAACTTTGCTGATGGGCAATTTTGGTTCAAAATAGAAAAAAAAGAATTCTACTGATGAGTAAACTCGGTTTAAAAAATTAGAAAGAAAGAACTCGACTGACGAGCAAATTTGATTGAAAAAAAGCAGTAAAAGGACCCTTCTGACGAGCAAATATAATTAAAGAAAAAATCTGCTGACAAGCAGAAATGATTTAAGAAAACAAAAAAATCTCACTATACTGGCAAGCAAAAATAATTTGGAAAATAAACACAAAAAAGAACTCTACTGGTAAGCAAAAATTATTTAAAAAATACAAATAAGAAACTCTACTGACGAGCAAAATCAATTTAAGAAATTAGAAGAAAAAATTCTACTCGCCTCTGATATTAGTGTTATATTATTTTCAAGAATTTTTATAAAACACACCGTTTGTTTTACAACTTTTAAATTGCAATATAATATTTTCCAATATATTTCTAATAACAACAAATACTGAAATTTATGATATATTTTGCACAACACGAAATATAACAATATTTGCTTAAACTCATTTTAAATTGCTTTCGCTTTATCTAAAAATGTAAAATTTTCAAGAATTTTTAAAAAAATCATCATCCATGTTACAATTTTTCAATTCGAGTATATCATTTTACAACACGTTCTTTAGAGCAACAAATACTAAAACTGCAGATATTTTTAACACAAACTAAAATATTAATAATTTTTTCAAACTTGTACTTGGACGTTATTTAAATTGCTCTCACGTTTACTACTTTCAATAATTATTATAAAATGCTACATTCGTGTTACAACTTTTAAATACGAGTATATTATTTTTCAACGTGTTCTCTCTGAAAATCTGAAATAAAATTGCTGATATTTTTAGCATGAAACGAAAGATTAAAAAAATTACTCACGCCAACTCTGGGACATTTTAAATTGCTTTCGCAAAAGTTGCTAGAGGATTTTTATAAAATACGTCATTTGTGTGACAATTTTCCAAAATGAATATAATATTTCTCTACTCAAAATGTCTGTATGTACTTTGAGAACTACTACAATTCATTTTGATTATCATACAATATTAAATACATTTTCTGAATATTGTATCAATTTGCTCTTGTTTTCTTCTCTTTATATAAAATTTCTATTGAATTTTACAAAATGCAATTCATGCTGCATTTTTTAAAATCATTCACATTATTTATAAGTACATCGTTTGCACTAATAAACACTAAAATTATAATTTTTTTACAAAATTCTACTTGTAGGTATTTTTCCCACAACCTTAAACTTACATACGAAATTATTCCATGCACTTTTGTGTGTTTATTTATGTATGTTTCATAAGATTTGAGTTTTTTTATAGCTCAAAAATGCTATTTACGTTATAAATAAATAAAAAAAACGTCATAAACGAGGTTCTGATAAAAAATTTACGACTGTGACAAAAATCTTGCATATAAAAGCACCTGCAAAAGGGAGCTTATCAGGAAAAGTACTAAATTAAGGTGGATTTTCTTTAAATAATATATATATATAAATATATATATATATATATATATATATAGTAAAGTATATATGTGTGTTTGTGTGTATATTATCCATTTCCTCTTCGATTTGCGTACAAGTTACGTAAGTCCTTAGGGAAAAAGCTGATTAACTGTGACATAAGCACTTCAATCGACAATATTGCAACTAAATTTATGTAATTAGTTTTACGATTTTCAATCAAACTTCTACGAACATTTCGTATTTGAATGAAAATTTAGAATATACTTCTACAACCAGATTCTACTACCTGGAGAAACTTTAATAATTAACTCGCCCACGAATTGGAAGGGTAGTAAAACTAAAATTAGTAAATCTTAAATTAGTCAAACGAAAGCATTGAAATAAAAAAAATGAAAAATTTGTGGAAAATTTTTGGTAAATCTACGATAAAAAATTTAATGTCAATTATCGTTATTTATTATTATTTTTTATAATTATATATCTAATTTACCAAGTAGCCATCGGCGACAGACACAATATTGTGTTTATAAGGGAAATCTGATCATGTTGTGTGAAATATTATCCAATATTTGGTTTTGAGAATTATTAACGCCCTGTTTTTTCTTTTTTCATCTCAGTCAATGAATTATGTTTCATATAATAATATTTCAGAGTTCATATATACCTACACGAATGCAGACATCCATATATATTCATAATTGAACAAAACGTATTTGCGAATGTTTTCCCATGGCTAAACGCTAAACTGACGCTTAACCTTGAATAAGGGGTTGCTCCAGGTTAAGTGCATTTTGATAAAAAAAATGGGAAACTATTTTATTTAGTTTTTTTATTCATACTGTTTGTGTTAATAAAGATGCTAAAAATGTAAAAATAAATAAGAAAAAATGAATAGAAATAAAAAATTAAATTAAGAATTTACACAAAAAGCTCTCAAGTTGGGAATTTGTTGCTATTTTTCTAGAAGACTCTTTAAAACAAAATGTATCAAATTTTTTATGAACAAATAAGGAATACATTATTGTAATTTAATAAAATTGTTACATTAAAAACATTCTGTATTATGTTATTTTGTGTTTTAATTGTATTATTGTAATTTTTAGGTTCTTTTTGAAACTATTCTGTGGGCTATGTGTAAAATAAATAAATAAACTAGTTGGTTTGGTATTTAGCCTTGAGGCAAGTTACATGAACTTCCCGATATGTGTAAATATTCGACTTAATCAAAAAAAATGTGTAAATAATTATACTTCGTCAATCCTACTTTTAATAAAACGATAATAATTTTAGCAAAGTTTGACGAATTTTTAAAATTAAACTACTTGTCGTAATGCCGTAATATTACAGTAAGTTCTATAAGACCATGGTATATATCGCCAAAAAAAGTTCCATGAAAATCGGCTCAAATTTTTTTTTCAACAGTTCATTACAAGAAAACGGCTCGGTAGATTTTCACCTAAAATTAATCAGCATCATTCCCAAATGATATCTTTCGAACAGTTTTTGATTTTTCAAAATCGGTTCGGTAGGATGAGCTTAAATGTGGACGAATATTTAACACTTTTTTTTAAATTACAAAGAAACGGTTTGGCAGATCGTCTCACAAAACTGACAAACGATAGTCCTCATTGAGATACATCAAATGGCTTTTAAATTTCTGAAATCGGCTCAGGCGTTTTTAAGAAAACGTCGATCATAGGTTTAATTTTGCCAAATGCCAAAAAAACGATACAAATTTTTGCAAACTTTGAAGATTTTTTAAAATTAAACGACTTGTCGTAGGACCGTAATATTTTAGTATGACCTGCAAGACTGTGGTATCTACCGTTAAAAAATTTTTTATAAAAATCGTCGAAATTTTTTTTTTAAAAACTTTATTGCAAGAGAATGGCCCGGCCGATCTTTACCAAAAACTAATCAGCACGATTCCCAATCAATATCTATCGAACAGTTTTTGAATTTTCAAAATCGATTCAGAATTGCGGGCTAAAACGTGGACGAAAAATTTTTCACTTTTCTGCGATATACAAAGAAACGGCCTGACCGATCGTTATACAAAATATCAGAAACGCTAGTCTCCATCGAGATACATCGAATGGCTTTTAAATTTTTTAAATCGGTCTAGCCGTTTTTGAGAAAACGTCGATTTACGGCAAAAAATCTGTTCACCTACACGCACACACACACATACTTTTTCCAAATTTGGTCTCATTCGATTCAGAATGGCTTGAAACGTCGAGAAAACATAAAATTACCGAGTCGGATTTTTTGATGAAAACATAAACTTCTCCTTCGGGAAGTTAATAAACGACTAAATAATAGAAAAATATAATTACAAATATAAATACTTTATATAATACATTTTACGATGTATAATCGAAATCTTCTCGATAAAATGTTTACATTATTATTTAAGCAAACTCCTACCAAAGCGAGTGTCGAAATTTAATGTAAATGCAAAATTTCTCGATTTATTTAAGGATTTCTTGGGTGTCGTCTTCGTCGTCTCTTTAGACACCGCAAATTTATAAAATCACATACAGAGTCAGGTGAAATGTACCGAAAATATTACATACATTATTCAGTCTGCGCACACACGATTAGAGATTTAAATCAATCGCTAATATAATGGATACACAATATATATATATATATGTATATATATATATATATATATATATATATATATGTGTGTAAATTTATTTATAGCAATTTTTTATTAACCAAATGGAAGCTCCCAAATCCGCCCGTAGGTTAAATTAAATTAGGATGAAATAGGAGAGTTTAGTATGGAAGGTTTTGGTTTGTGGTTTTAAACCACAAAAATAATTATTTTTACCATGGATTAAAAATGTATTTTTATTCATATTTACAAATTAAAATTGATATCAGTGATCCACGATATTAAGTCCTAGGATGTTAGTAATTGATTTTCAATAGTGAAAATTTTAGTATTAGAATAAACTCAGTAGAATGAAGATAAATTTTCAAAGTTTTTGGTGCGTTTCGAGTTTTGTTGAGTGTTTTTTTAAAAAAAATATTTAGTTATAAAGAAAAAGAGTAAATTAAATAATTGCATGAAGGTATAGTAATTTTTAACTTCCCGTAGGGTAAGTTATAGTAATCGCAAAAAAATCGAAAATGAAAATTTTTATATATCTTTACGTTTCAGAGGTTTCTGAACATTTTGGCATACCTTAGAAAAAATGGATGTATGTGTGTGTGTGTGTGTGTGTGTGTGTGTGTGTGTGTGTGTGTGTGTGTGTGTGTGTGTGTGTGTGTGCGTGTGTGTATGTATGTGCGGATACAAATTTTCGTCGACGATTTCGGGAACACGGATCAACCGATTTGAATAATTCAAAAAACATTCGATTCGTATTGATAAGGAGACGTGCTGATTAGTTTTTGGCGAAGGCAGGTCTAGCCGTTCCGAAGATACGGGGCAAAAAGTGCCGAACACGGTAACTCAGTTTTTAAGAGAACGGAGCGTTCGATTTGAATAATTCAAAAAACATTTCACTTGTATTGACAAGATGAAGAATCGATAAAATTTTCATGAAGGTAGGTCTAGCGGTTTCGGAGATATGGAGGAAAAAGTAAAAAAATGAGCCATTTGGCGGTCAGAAATGATCATTAGACATATGCACATCAAATTATCAGATATTTTATAGAGATTTTAACAATAAGTATACAATTTGTTAACATTCCTATGGGTTCCGTACCAATGCTTATGCGTTAGACAGCGGCGCGGCGCTTACGCGCTTTATATTTTGTCCCTATGCAGTTAAAGCAGTACGATTGCTTTGAAAAAAAAGTTCAGATCTTCCACAATATGTCAAAATAAAGAAAAAAAAAAATTTTTTTCAAAAAAAAAAAAAATTAAAAAAAATTTTTTTTTTTTAATTTTTTTTTTTTTCAAAAAAAAAGTAATTTTTCGTCCAATTTATAGTTTCTCAAATATCTTATTTCTTCAAAGTAAATTTTTTTCAAAAATGTTAATCGTTTTTAAAAAAATAATAATTTTTGGTACGGGAAGTTCCAGCAATTTGCCTTAAGGCACGATGCCTTAATTGCCTTAAGACAGAATTCCACTTACAGCTAGTTTATATTTGTTATGAATAGAGCTCTTATAGAAAAAGACAGCCTATATTCCCAAAACTGTTAGAAAAAATAAATATATTAAATAAATATTTTGTTGAAGAAGGACCAACGCTTTTAGTTTCGAAATTTAAAAATCTTTATATATATATATATATGTGTGTGTGTGTGTATGTGTGTGTGTGTGTGTGTATGTCTGTCTGTTTTTTCTATAAGAAGTATTGGGATAGAATTATTTTAATCTGATATTTCATGTGGCGTGCTAGAAACATATTAAATATATTTAATATATATATATATATATATGTGTGTGTGTGTGTGTGTGTATGTTTGTAGTACATTTGATAGAGTTTCATTTTATGAGTGGTTTCAAAGTACAATAAACGTTAAATAAGGTTTCGCTAAGAG
Organism: Ctenocephalides felis; assembly: GCF_003426905.1. Classification (NCBI taxonomy): domain Eukaryota; kingdom Metazoa; phylum Arthropoda; class Insecta; order Siphonaptera; family Pulicidae; genus Ctenocephalides; species Ctenocephalides felis. Next base: position 1,813,743 of record NW_020537758.1, on the reverse strand, counting down.
AAATTGCTTTCTAGAATCGTATTTTACAAAATTGCACAAGTTATATATATATATATATAATATATATATATATATATATATATGCATATATATCCTTTTCCACTGCATCGACTAAACCACGTGTAAGTGACATTTTAAAATATCATATCAATATTTAGAAAAATAAAATGGATAAATAAGAAAATTCTCCTAAAATTATGTATAAAAACATAGAAAATAATAATAATAAATAAAATAATATTAATTATTTGTATGGTAAGTTACTGCAAATTACTTCATTCTTATTATTTATTTTTGTTTCCTTACATTTTAGCATTGTAGTTTATGTAATACTTGTTGATTTTTAATACTTTAGTTATTTAGTTGATCTCTATCAAATCCAGACATTTGCAAATTTAATAAAGTCATCATTTTTAACTGAATCCTTTTTGATATAATTGGATGGATGGATGCATGTAGAACATTTTATCATATATCTTTCATCATCTCAAAAACGCTGTTCGCACAGGGTGTCCCAGAACTCAACGTCAAGCCGAAACAAGGTGATAGTATTGATCGTAACTATTATGAAAAAATTATAAAAATTTCGAAATTCTGAGTTTAAGGTTAATTTTTATGAATATGTTTTTTCTTTAGGTTTTTATTTTTTTGCTCATTTTTTTTATTACAAATTTTATTACAAAACCAAATATTTTACTACTTTACAATTCTGATTAAATCCGATAAAATTTCAATAAAACTTCCAAACACACTTCAGTGCTTTCTTTTTTAGTGGAAGGTCGCTCAAAGTATTTAATTTTAAATTTATACTACAACAAAATGTTTCAATTCTTAAAAACTTCGGAGCAAATATGTCATTATTTTTTACCATGGTCTTTGAACCGTTATTTACGTTTACAGATCCAATGTTTATATAAACAAAAGTAATAAGAATCAACCACAATAACCAAAATTTGATCACATTTTTACCAAAGCTCTAAGTTGCTCATAAAGCTCATAACTTCGTCAAATAATTTTTTATCTATTTTTTTGTTCATAATAATTACGATCAATATTATTACTACGTTGAGTTCAGTATGTATAAATAAATATATTAAATTAATAAATCGTAATCATAATTGTTTTCCCGACCGGTACGCTAAATTGACACTTAACCTGGAACGAGGCCTCGCTCCGGGTTAAAGTGCATTTGCCCGCACCGGAATACGCCTGGTAGTTTATGAGAGATAAAAACTCGGTAAAATTTATTAAATATCATATATATAGACGTTTAATAATTTACTGCAATAGTTGTAGTATTTTAAATATTATTTATTAACACACTAATATAATTTGGAAACTTTTGAAGATATTTAGAAACTAAACACGATCGCGGTGTTCGCATGAATCTTTGATATATATATATATATATATATATACATATATATATATATATATGTATATATAAATGTGTATATCTTTTAATTATTGTAACTGTTGCGAATAATTGCCATAATTGCGTTTGTCGTCTGGCAGAGCACATGGGTGCATGAATAATGAATCCGACGTCATTTAACTGAAATTAGATTAAATGTGATAATTACGGGCAACTTCTAAGCAGATTAATTGCTAATTAGGGCAGCTTAAGCTCCCATTATTAATCTATAATGGCAAAATTCATATAAACCCGTACAATAAATTAATTTGTACAACGAAATAATGCATCAGACCGCTAATTATAAAGGACAAACAAATATCGTAGAGCCATAAAATGGTAAATATGAACTATTATTATATTTGAGAGTTAATTACTCATTTTTAGGTACATCAAATTATAGTTAAGAAATTTATTATTTAAACAAAGTTAACTACTAGAAGTAAGCAAATGCTTTTTGATGCACCGTGCATTTATTTTTTATTTTTGGTTAATTTTTTAAAGAGTTTATTTAATTATTTGACAAATATTGGTGTGATTATTTATTTGATGTTTCTAACAAAATTTATTTAAAAAAAATACTTAAACATTTTACCTACCCTTGATATAAGTAATTTTTTTTAGTTTTTATTAATTAACTCAAAAAATTTGTTTAACACATACTGATATTGTGATGTAGGATTTTTATGTAATAAATTATCTTTAAAATATATATTATTATTAACTAAATGTAATTTAAAATTAATTTAAAATTCGAATTTGATATTTTTAGTGTTAATTTAGTACTCTCTGGGTTTTCAATAAATAACTCGAAAATTTTTATAAAAACTAGAAAATCTATTAATGCATGTTGAAATTAAATAAATTATCTAATAAATGGTGTAATATTATATATATTGTTATGAACAAAATTTACTGGAAAATTTAGTTTCAACTTCGGTATTTATATTTTTACTAGCATTCTAGTACTATTTGAGTACATATTTGTCACTTGTTATCAAATTTCTCAAAAATTTGTATGAAAACTTACTATGAAATATTGTAATGTAGGATTATACTATGATGAATTATCTGCAGAATGGTATTTAATATATTTAATAAATGGTATTTAATAAATTTAATATATATTGTTGTTAATAAACTCCGTCTCAAAATTTAGTTGATATGTTTAGTATTGTTCCTAGTACTCCCAGGGTACATTTTTTTACTTTTTCTTAAATTACTCAAAATGTATGATAGGTATCAGATTCTTTATTGAAATGTTGTTTTGTTTTAAATATCACATAGGCCAAAATATATATGTAGATATATAATAGATATTACTTTGTAAATTGTTTTGATTTATTTTTTTTTAATTTAAAAAGTTAGTTTAAAATTTTGTGGTAAAAAAATTCTATTGCACAGAATTGACGATTGGGCTTTGACATCCATGATATAATTTCTTATATATTTATATATATATATATATATATATATGTGTGTGTGTGTGTTTGTGTGTTACTTTAGATATTTAATTTAAGATATCGTAAAGTCTTTAAGACTTTGAAGTGTTAATTCATTCTATTTCCATATTAATCCCTTTGTAATTCAAGACCTGACAAATTAAGTACAGTTTAATGTATATAAGGAGGGTTGTATATATACGTATATTTACACATACATACACACACATCTATATATATATATATATATATATATTTATTTATATTTATATATATATATATATGTATGTATACATATAACGATTTCCTAAATCTTAACAAGATTACAAAAGTTCTCAATTCCTTTAAGGACCATCTTAATTCAAATTTCTTTAAAATCCGCACGTTTAGGCTAATATTCTAGCCATCATTTAACTAAAACAGCTTTATTTCATTGTTTTTTTAACAAATTATACAAGTTTTTTAGCAATTTACAAAATTTTGTCACCTTTACCTCGGTAACTCCAAATATTGACAGTGAGTTATAAAACTTTATACTACATGTACTATATATAGTTAAGAGCTGTAATTATAGTATAGTATTTCTGAAAGTATATACAATAAGTGTACATACTTAAATTTTCTTATTTTCAAAGAAATTTTACAAGTTTTTTGGCAATTCACAAAATTTTGTCACCTTTACCTTGGTAACTCCAAATATTTATAGTCCAGTTATAAAAATTTATACTATGTACTAATATATTTTTTGTATAGAATATAATTATAATTTTTAATTATATATTTTATTATAAAATTTAATATACTAATACTCATAGTAATTATAAGTCTTTTCTTAAAAAATTAAATAAATATCAAGAATTTTTTGTTTTTTTAATGCTAATGTATATATGTCATTCTTATTTTCTTTTTTTTACAAATTAGATGGATGCCAGGACACCTTTCTTTATATATATTATATATATATATATATATATATATATATATATATATATATATATATATATATATATATATATATATATTAGTTAATATCGATAGTAGTATTTTTTGACAAGATAAGTATGATAGATAGCTTTATGTTTGGATAATGATAAAACGACTTTCAATTACTTCCGATAATATTTTGAGCTTAATGAATTAATAACGAAAAGCTCTCGTCTGCATCATACAAAAAATATGATAATTATTTTTTAACGGTGATGAAACAAATAAAATTAATTAGAGAGTAGTAGACTTTGAATAATTCTTTTACTAGTTTAAATAATAAGTATTGTGCATAAATGATTTTAATTCAAATGTTTTCTTCATCAAACTCAAATAGAAATTATTATTTTTTTTTAGAGCGAAAAAAATATTTAAAATCATTGCAATGAATATTGTTTTAAACAAATATTTTATGAAAACATTTATAGTAGTAACTTGTGAAAAATAGATACACAAAAATTCTATATTGTTCAATAAAAATAACTATTTATCTTCAGATGTATATTTTATTCGAGAATTGGCCCCGAAGTATACCTGAACTATCATAATTATCTCAAAAAACTTAATTTTTTTTATTTGGGTTTTAGTGATTTTAAATCATATCACCTTTCATCGTAAAATTATTTAAAAAAGGAATATTTTTTCTCACTTGGAACATTCAATTACATACATTTGCATAAAAAAATGAAAAATATTTAGATTTGTTAATGGGATTCATTTTAAATGTGAAATTATTATATATATATATATATATATATATATATATATATATTTTACAAGCATTTAAACATACCCACAACAATTTTATTTAAAATATTATCGATTTATTCAGCAGAGTGCGAAATGTGTATTTAAATATAACTCATTTATATTTTGATTTTCAATTTTACACAAGAAGGATTTATATAGATTTTTATTTATATATATAAGATATATATATATATGTATATATATATATATATATATATATATATGGGTGTGTGTGTATGTATTGAATGCAAACTGCCAATTACTGTTACCGGAAAAATATTTTTCCGATACATCTTTTTGCATTTCATGTCGATATGTAAGCTACTTTTATGGTTCGTTGCATCGTTATCGTAAAACCTACATATATGTATATATATATATATATATATATATATATATATTTATATATATATATATATATATATATATGCATTTATATTTTTTCGTACAAATGTGTCAGATTTTCTCAGGAAAACTAACGAGACCCTTTTTCTTGCCCTGCTTTTTTAATTTTTAAGTTGTTAAATTTTCTAATTTGTTATTATTTTGAATCTAAATCTATTACTGATCATTGTTTGATATTAAGTAAAATAATTTAAATAAAATTTGATTTCAGAAATAGCTCGAAAATTTTATTAATTTTGAATACTATACAATTTATCATCATGCTACTCTGCCTTTCATCTTTTTAATTAATGTTCTTGCATTACATAATTTTAATGTATTTAGGTAATTTAGGGTTAATGCCATTAACATCAACTAGTTTAACTAAGATAATTTAATTACTGTAAAATTAAATGCTCAGTGAATTTCAAATTAAAGATGTATATATAACTAGTGGTGCATGGCATTGTGCCTTAAGGAAAACTGCTGGTACCTCCGTGACGTAATTAATCGAGGAATCAAAATAATCATTAATAAATAAAAAAAAGATCAATTGGTCTTATATTTTGGGGCAACAAACAGTCTTTTACGATATCTTTGACTCCACTTTTACAAATATAGTAAGTTCGGGGCAAAAAACGCATTAAGACAGTTGTAGTGATTGATTTCTTAGAAAGATGAAAAAGTGACAAAGCTAAAACAACCTTTTTCCATGTTTTTCTTGTAGAAGTCAACAAAAAGTGTTTTCTGGTTTTGATGGTTCAAGAATGTATATACAGGGTGTCCCAGAACTCAACGAAAAATTAGAAAAATAATTTATCTCAAATTATGAGCTTTTAAGTGTAACCCAAAACTTTAGTGAATCTGTGACCATTTTTTGTTCCTGGTGCTTAATTTTTATTATTTTTGTTCATTCAAACTTTGAATCCATAACCTTGAATAACTTTTCTAGTATCACAGTCAAAAATGATGACAAAATTGTCCCAAGTTTTCAGGAATTAAGACTTTGAACTGTGAATTCAAAATTTTAAAATTTGATCCACTTTAAGAGGCCCTCCTTTAAAAAAAATGTACTAAAGTGTGTTGGCAAGTTTCATCAAAACTTGGTGCATACAATCAGAATTGTAAAATATTGAAATACTTTATAGTTTATAATAAAAAATTTCGAGTAAAAAATATAAACTTAAAAATAACACCTGACGCATTCCAAGTTCAAATGTTTCTCTCTCGCACTAGCAAAAATCATGTCATTTTTAGGTTTTTATTTTTTACTCGAATTTTTTTATTATAAAACTATCAAGTATTTCACCAATTTACAATTCACCAATGATGTGAGCTTTTAAGTGCTACCCAAAGTTTTAGTGAATCTGTGACCATTTTTTGTTCCTGGTGCTTAATTTTGATTATTTTTGTTCATTCAAACTTTGAATGCATAACTTTGAATAACATTTCTAGAACCAAATTTAAAAATAAAGACACAATTGTCCAAGTTTTTAGGAATTAAACAATTGAACTGTGAATTCAAAATTTTCAAATTTGGTCGACTTTGAGAGGCCCTCCTTTAAAAAAAATGTGTACTAAAGTGTGTAGGCAAATTTCGTCAAAAGTTAGTGCACTTAATCAGGATTGTAAAATGGTGAATTACTTTTTAGTTTTATAATAAAAAATTTCAAGTAAAAAATATAAACCTAAAATAACGCCTAACGCGTTTCAAGTTCAAATGTTTCTCTCTCGCACTAGCAAAAATCATGTCATTTTTAGGTTTTTATTTTTTACTCGAATTTTTTTATTATAAAACTATCAAGTATTTCACCAATTTACAATTCACCAATGATGTGAGCTTTTAAGTGCTACCCAAAGTTTTAGTGAATCTGTGACCATTTTTTGTTCCTGGTGCTTAATTTTGATTATTTTTGTTCATTCAAACTTTGAATGCATAACTTTGAATAACATTTCTAGAACCAAATTTAAAAATAAAGACACAATTGTCCCAAGTTTTTAGGAATTAAACCATTGAACTGTGTATTCAAAATTTTCAAATTCGATCGACTTTGAGAGGCCCTCGTGTGTAAAAAAAATGTACTAAAGTGTGTCGGCGAATTTCATCAAAAGTTAGTGCATTTAAATCTAAATTGTAAAATGGTAAAATACTTTATAGTTTTATAATAAAAAAATTCTAGTAAAAAATATAAACCTAAAAATAACACTATAAGGGCTAAATTAATGTTAACATGCTTCTCTGCCTAAAGAAAATGATGTTATTTTTAGGTTTTTATTTTTTACTCGAATTTTTTTATTACAAAAATTTTTATAATCCTGATTAAATGCACCTACTTTTGATTAAACTTGTCTACACACTTTAGTGCATTTTTTTGAAGGAGAGGTTCTCAAAGTCGATCGATTTTTGAAAATTTTAAATTTATAGTTCTACAAAAAGTAATTCTTAAAAACTTGGGCAATTTCCATTATATTATCCAATTCGATTACATAGTTTAATATATTAGATACCTGTAGATATTTCCTGATGAAAAAGTCCAGGAAATTAACTAATCCATTGCACAGGTTCTTATTGACACATATTAGTACAGATAATTTTGAGAAATAAAAATAATACATATAAATTTTATTTTATATGAATGATATGAATTTATATAGTTCTAAACTTTTTTTAAATTTATATAGATTAGCATGTGAAACATTGCTTCTGAGAAAAAATGACAAAATATATGATGGTTAGTTCTTCAGATAAAAGTGAAATTTGTTATTTCCACTGAATAATTTTGAATTTAAATTATTTATCCATATATTTATATAGTCCATTATGCGTTTAAATATTTTTTTTAAATTTAAGTAAAAAAAGTTATAATTTTATAAAATCATCAAGAAATGCAATTTTTATTCATTTCAAAACAATTATGGAAAAACTTGGGGCAATTGTGTCATTATTTTTCACTGTGGTCCTAGAAATGTTAATTCATGTTTAAGGTTCTAAAGTTTAAATAAACAAAAGTAAAAAAAATTAACCACAATAACCAAAAAATGGTCACATTTTGACCAAAGCTCTAGGTTGCACTTAAAAGCTCATAATTTTTAAACAATGCGTGATAAATTATTTTAACTTTTTTGTTAAGATGTTTCGGCTTTTCGTTGAGTTCTGGGACACCCAGTGTATGTATATACATGTTTACTATGTAGGTGTGTGTGTATGGAATTAAGTTTAATAAATGTGCAATTCAGTTTGGCCCATGTAAGAATGGAATCGCGTAATCGACCGTGAATATTCGATCTGAAGAGGCAGATTATGGAACGAACGAACGAACGAACGAAGCCCCCAAAGCCCCCCAGGGCGGTGGCAGAATTTCCATTATTATATCGACACATACACACACACACATATTTATATATTTTCATGTGTATATATACATATGAATTACAGTACAAAAACTATCGAAGCAATCCCATTTAAATCCTGAATGGGTTTCAAAGAGTAACTACATAGAAATTGCTCGAAGAAAATAATTGTTACCATTGGAAAAATAATTTAGATATTTATCTGTACTTGAAGTGCACTTTTTTATTTATTAGTAAATTAAATCAAAATAGGGAAAAGTCTGAATAAATGGATAAAGTAATAATTTTAATGATTTTTTTGGTACAAGGAGTATTTGGAGTTGATTTATTTATATACGTGTAAACTTACCGTAGGGTAAGTTTTAGTAATCGCAAATAAATCGAAAATGAAAATTTTTATATATTTTTTTGAAGAGGTTTTTGAACATTTTGGCATATATTAGAAAACTTAATGTATGTGTGTGTATATATATATATATATATGTATGTTTGGATATTTATACGGTTCGAACAAATTTCAAAATCATCAGAAATTTTTCTTTTTCAAAATTTTCAAAAATATACAAAGTTTTTATATACTTCAAATACCTAATATATTTCATATGCGTTATTCTACTCGTGAAAAATATATCCTCAGATGGATTCATTCAACATTTCTTCTTAATGTAAACATTTTCAAGTGTTTTATGTGATAAGATCGTGGCTATAGAATATATGATAAAATATACAGTATTTATAATTATTTAATTGAAAATATTTAAAACAATTGTAATATTTATTGATTACTGAATTTTTTCCCTCGAGTATTTAATTCTGGTACGGAAAGTTTCAGCAATTTGCCTTAAGGCACGATGCCATACACTACTAGTGTAAATAAATATTAAAAAAACTGCTGTGTAAGTGTAATAGTTTCTAATGACAATTAAAATTTATATATAAAAAAATTCTTGAACAGAAACAAACACCAGAGCTTTAAAAAGAAAACTTTTTACATTTTTCATGCTTTTTCATGCTTTTACATGCTTTTGTAATTTTAAAATTTGATGTATGTATATGTTATTATTTTAGATTTATCGAGTAGTATATTTGTTTCTTTTTATTTCAGATTGCAAAACTATTTTCCTACACGTGGGCTCTGGGTTTATTTTTATGCAAATCGGTGCATTATATGCAGAATGTTTCTGCAATTTGCTCAGTACTCACTTTGACTGCAATGAGCATAGAAAGGTAAGCAAAAATGATATATATATATATATATATATATATATATATATAAATAGCTTGAAATTTTTTCAACATTGAAACATATTTGACTAGTGGTGTATGGCATCGTGCCTGAAGGCAAAGTGCTGGAACTTCCAGTACCGTAACGAAATGTTTTCAAATAGATTGTAAATATTGTAACATTGTCTAATATTTATAAGAATTATATAAACTGATTGCAAAGTTGAAATTATTTATTTAAAGTATATAAGTAAGCTTTAGAACTTTAAAATTAAAGAGCCAGATTTAAAATTAAATCTAAATCATTTTCGATATGCAAAAAAACAATTTTTTTAGAAAAAAAAACTCAATTGTTTTGTCAACACAGTAAGTTTTTTAAATCATTCAAATCGGGTGCTTAGTTCTCTCAAAAACTACCATTTTTGTTCATTTAGCTCTGCATCTTTGAAATGGCTGGACCTACATTTACAAAAACTAATCACCACTTTTCTCAATCATTACAAATTGAATATATAAAATCCGTGTACAGATATCTTTGAAAATTTCATAAAAATAAAACCACAAAAACTTAGTGAAAAAATTATGAAATTTTCAAAGATATCTATCCACCGATTTTTTCACTAAGTTTTGTGGTTTTATTTTCATGAAAAACTCGACTTCTATTTTCTGCACTCTTTGCTCGGATTTCCGTATCTCCTGGACCTGCCTTTACCAAAAACTAATCAGCACATCTTCCTATCAATAAGAATCGAATGTTATTTGAATGATTCAAATCGGTTGATCCGTGCGGCCGAAAACGTGGACGAAAAAATGCGGACACACAAAACACACACACACATCCATTTTTTTTTGAGGAATGACAAAACGTTTAGAAACCTCTGAAACGTGAAGATATGCAAAAAAATTCAATTTAGATTTTCGGTGTATTACCTTACCCTATAAGTTAAGAAGTTAATAAATTAAGGAAAAAACATTTTTTTAGTTATACGTTTCGACACTTGATGTGTGTCATCATGCAGTAATCACCAGATCAAAAGCGAACGAAATTTAATGAAAATTTAAATGTAATGTCAATTGACATTGGTTTTGTCTCTTTTACAAGTTACACAGTATGATTTTTTCTATTATTCATTTAAATATTATAATAGTAATAATTCTTATTTTTCTAATAATTATGGTTTTGCAATAAATTCAGTCAAAACATTTAATTTTTTTAAGATGTATAAGTTTCATGCTTTTGACCTGGTGATTACTGAATGATGACATACATTCTCATACCTTTTATTATTGTTTTTTATCATTATTATTGTTTTTTATCATTATTATTGTTTTCCTTCAATTTTTTTACATATTTATTTAGTTTTAATTTTTATATTGATTGCCACTGAATGAAGGTTAAGATGCTAGCAGAAACGTATGGATTTTAAATAAATTTCTAAAAACTCTCATTCTATTTTTTATTGATGTAACGCCCGATTTTTAAACTCAAATAAAATATATTATATGAACCTTAATTTAAAGACCATTCAAATAAAATATATAATATATATTATAGATATATATTATATTCTATCTTAATTGGCTGTTTGTTTCAGTAATGAATGATTTTGCTAAAATGACCGGAAAATTATTGTCTAATGAAACGAAAAACGATAAATCACAGACGTTTCATTCATGTTTCATATCGATTTCTTATATACATACACACACATATATATATATATATATATATATATACATATAATATCGTTACTACTAGATATTTCCATCAACTGCGTATAATTCAGTCAATTCACTAATAGTTATATAATAGTTACTTCCATGTCGATTATTAGTTATTTGTTATGTAACATCAAATCGTTTCAAATTGTTCGAAAGCCCTTTCACATCGATTTTAATTAATAATTTCAAACAGTTATTTCATATAAAAAGCTGAAAAACTTTGTGATAAACTATATTCATGAAGGTCTGTTTAAATTTTATATTCATTATGAGAGAAGAGAATTTCTAGTACATAATTTCCATCGTTCGTGGTTATTATGTTAAACTTATTGCACGAGTCAATTTTTTATTTTCAATTAAGATTAGAAAGTTTAAAAATACCGAATAGTTTTAGAAATCATAATGATACAGCTTTTTAATTAATATAATACAAAAATATCCAAAATGATTCGTAGTGTGGGCATATATGTATTTTTTATAATCTTATAAAAAGTTATAAAATATATATGAAAATAAAAATAAATTAAGAATTTTGAGAATGAACTAATTCTTTATACTAATTTCAATTAATTATAATTTAAATTTATATTTTTCCCAGATATTACGCCATCGTCCACCCCATGAAAGCCCGATACATTTGCACAGTAAGTCAAGCCAGAAGAATAATTGCAGGCATATGGTTAGCATCACTTTTGCTAGCCATACCAATACTTTTTGCACAGGTAATTTACACAAACGAGAACTTTAATGTGTGCCTTAAATAAATAAAATATAAAAATCGGGATTTTTGTAATTTTTACCCGATTTTTCTAAGGTGCAAATGCAAGTGGGCGAGAAATTCAAGGCGTACTGGTGCGTCCGCGATTGGGACAACGTTACTCTATGGAGAGCCTACGAGGTAAGGGTAAAGGAAATTTATTGTTATTTAATTAATTTTGAAAGAATAGAAGCAATTTTTGGTCAAATTTGTACAAAATTTAATACTCTATAATATTCTTTAACATTATATAACCATACAACAACTCGGTGTACTTTAAAATTGACTTCAAAAGTGTAAAATTTATATGAATGCTCCAAAAGTACATTTATGTTTTGCACGCTTTGTAAATAAAAAACCATTCGGTTGATATAAATTATTTGTGAGAAAAAATTATTCAAATTTTAACGATCTATATATTTTTCTAATATCTAAAGACTCTACAACAACTCGGTATACTTTCAAATTGCAAAAACGTTTACCAGATTCGCTTTTTCAATTGCAAACTGCATCTTCAACCGTGCATTGATTTATGATATCCCTTGTAACTTTTATACCGTTTGTTTAATATAAATAAAATATTTGACAAATTTGTTTAAAATTAAATAATCTTTAATATCTTTTAATATTATGGTACCCTACAGCAACTCGGTGTATTTTAAAATGACGACTGAAAATGCATAACTTTTTAATCCTTATTCAAGTATAGTTGCAATGATGATTTAGCAATGCAACTCGTTGGCGCATTTATTTATTAAATTTGTTTTAACTTTTAAACGGTTTGTTTGTATTAAAATATATAATATTAATAAATATTAGAAAACTTTATAGAAAATTAAACAGTTGATAAAATTTTCTGACATTATAATACCCTATAGCAACTCTGTATACTTATAAATAGACATTATGAATGTAAATAAGCGCGCGCTCAGTTTTTTTATGAATTAATGCATTTATTTGTTATTTGTCTTGTAACTTTTAAACAGTTCATGTAAAATACATAAAATATTTAGTAAATTTGTACAAAATTAAATAAATCATAGTTATAATAAATGCCATTTCAATTTTAAATTTATCTTAGTATTCTGCATCAAAATAAATCACAAGTCCATCCTTCCCATTTTTTATAATTTATTCTAATTTATTTCGCGTCTACTGCGAACAAAATTATAATTCAAGAATATAAATCTGAAGATAAAGTGCATAGTGTTTGCAAAAACATCATTTCTCTTGTTTAACATTGAAAAACGACTTTTGAGTAGGTAGGTCGAGGGATTATTATTCGATCAATATTAATAATAGTATTATTTAGTATAAGACAACAGATATAAATAATGAAAAAAATATCGTTTTGTAAATGTTTGAATTTGCTGTTTACTCGGAAGAGGAAGGACATCGCGAGGCTAAAATACATAAAATAAATAAAATGAAAGAAAATCAATGAGAAAAAGGATTTTAAGAGTTTGCCGAGGATAAATAATAAGTTCAATTAAATACTACAAATATTTGTTAAACAATAAAAATATATTGGAGTTAGTAAAATAATTTTTACGTTTTGTACAGAAGGATTTAGGTTTCTGAATGCAAAGACACAAAAAATTTAAGACAATTTTAGCAAAACCATCTATTTTCAGTTAGATACGGTGAAACTAGATAAAATTTACAATATTTTCTATGGAACACTTTTATATACTCCGATATAAAAGTTTTATTTAATTAATTTGAAAATATTCAGAACAATTGTGATTTTGCATAGATCAATTACGGTACGGGAAGTTCCAGCAATTCGCCTTAAGACACAATGCCATGCACCACTAGTTTATATATTAACTTCCAAAAAAATCGAGAATATAAAATTTTATATATCTGTACGTTTCAGAGGTTTCTGAACATTTTGGCATACCTTAGAAAAAATGGATGTCTGTGTGTGTATGTGTGTGCGGATACAGTTTTTCGTCAACCGATTTGAATAACTCAAAAAACATTCGATTCCTACCGGTAAAGAGACGTAATAGTTTTTGGCAATGGCAGGACTCGCTGTTTCGGAAATACGGGACAAAAAGTGCCAGAAATGGCAATTTTATGAGTCAAAAAAAGGGAAACTTTTGACCAAAAAATCAAAATTATAAAATAATCTCAAATTTGTTTGAATTTCTTCAAAAACTTCAACATTTAAAAAAATCTATCCTTCATCAATTTTTTCAAAATTTTTAAAAAGCTCATTATTTTCAAAAATTTCAAAAATACTTAATATATATTTAATAAAATAATTTCAAATTTGTTTGAATGTCTTCAAAAATATGAAGATTTAAAAAAAAATCGATATTTTTTCAAATTTTTCAAGATTTTCAAAAAAGTTCATTTTTTTTCAAAAATATCAATATCAGCAAAAAAATTTTTTTCACAATTATAGAGCTTTTGAAAATGTTAAATTACATTAAGGAAAGTTCTTGCAATTAGCACCACTAGTTAACTTCCCATAGGGCAAGTTATAATAATCGCAAAAAAATCGAAAATGAAAATTTTTATATATCTTTACGTTTCAAAATCTTCTGAACATTTTGTCATACCTTAGAAAAAATGGATGTATGTGTGTGTGTGTGTGTGCGGATACAAATTTTGTCGACGATTTCGGGAACACGGATCAACCGATTTGAATAATTCAACAAACATTCGATTCGTATTGATAAGGAGACGTGCTGATTAGTTTTTGGCGAAGGCAGGTCTAGCCGTTCCGAAGATACGGGGCAAAAAGTGCCGAAAACGGTAACTCCGTTTTTAAGAGAACGGAGGTCCGATTAGAATAATTCAAAAAACATTTTACTTGTATTGACAAGATGAAGAATTGATCAAATTTTCATGTAGCGGTTTCGGAGATCTAGCAAAAAAATGAGCCATTTGGTGGTCAAAAATGACCATTAGACATATGCACATTAAATTATCAGATATTTTATAGAGATTTTAACAATAAGTATAAATTTTGTTTACATTCCTATGGGTTCCGTACTAATGTTTATGCGTTAGACGGCGACGACCTACGCGCTTCGATATTTCGTCTTTATGTAGTTAAAGCAGTACGATTGCTTTGAAAAAAAGTTTAGAATTTTCAAAATATTTCAAAATAAATTTAAGATAGAATGATTTAATATGGTTCGAAATTTTATTAAAAGTTTCATATCATTGATCAACTTTTATTGATTATTATTGATTATTTTTAATTATTCGAATTTTGAATTGTGGTACGGGAAGTTCCAGCAATTTGCCTTAAGGCACGTTGCCGTAATTGCCTAAAGACAGAATTCCACTTACAGCTAGTTAAGTAGATTATTTGCAAATTTCTGAAAATTCGAGCAACTTGCCTCAAGGCAAAATGCTATTTACAGCAATATTTATTTTTATTATTTCAGATCTACATGCTAGTCCTCGTCCTCCTGGCTCCGACGGCTGCGATGTCCCTATGCTACGCCGCTATCTGTTGCGAAATCTGGAAAGTGACCGAGCGAAGACACCGGATGACCGGAGGCCGCCAGATGGACCCCCGAATTCAATCCTCGGCGGGGCGACCCATAGGCGGCGAAATAACATCCTGCGGGAAAGTAAATTATCAGGAAGAAGATTCAGGACTTTTGAAACAAGATGATAAAAATGATGGTGATAAAAAGGATGATTCCAATAAGTCCAACAACAATTCCGGCAATGATCAGTCTGAAGATGTCGGTGCCAGCAAGGATGTTTCTCCCAATGAGAACGCAAATAGTTTTAATAGCAAGTCGTATAATTTAGTCTGTGATAACGGGGAAGTTACTTCTGCAGCAGGGTTTTATAATAATTGTACCGACAATTCGGTAGCGGATGATAGTTTAGTGGAAAATGGATTGGGGGATCCTAAGAACTATATTGTTATGCAAAAATTACACAAAGGTGAGTGATGTATATATTATATAGTGCAGTAAACGGAGAGGCAAAAAGGCTATAACTTTTGAATTTTATTACTGTGCTCCGAATTGAATGAAATTTTGGAATTAGGTTCAAAAAGTGAAAACAATTCGGATGACACCCCTTCTCAATTGTGTAATTACATTTTTTCAAAATAACGCCGGAAATCGATAGATGAACTAATTATAAGAAAAAAAATGTCTTTTATAGTTTTTCAAATAAACTAATACTTTTCAAATTACTAGTAACTAAACATTCATATATTTTTGGCGTTTTTCTTCGTTTTTTTGCAAATATCTCCTAAAATATACATTTTTACGAAAATCATGTAAATGAACAAAATAATGTCAATAAAAATCTTAATAAATCGGTGTTACATAAAGTATTCTAGGAAAGCAAAGCAAATTGGAAAAAAAAGTTTTTATAAAATCGTGAGTTTTCTGAAAATAGTTTGTACTAAAGTAGTGAATCTGCTAAAATCCATTAAGATGTGTATAATGAAGTGAATTCTAGATGGAATGTGAATTACTTTAATTCTGGTGGAAATTTCGCTCATTAAACCATATGATTTGAAAGAAAAAAACTTTGTATATACTTCTTATTTGCATGATAGCTGACTCATTTTACACGCAAAAAACTTGTAACAGCACTCATTTTAAATAATATTGAGCACTATAAAACCCAATTTCACCGAAATGCATAAAATGTAAAACCTCGACACTAGATGGCTTTAAATACAACAATTAAATCTTGAACGAAATAAAAAATCAACTTTGCTCTTTCAAATCTTGCTTAATATTTTTCCTAGAGCACTTTATGTAATACCGATTTATTAAGATTTTTATTGACAATATTTTGTTCATTACATGATTTTCATTAAAATGTATATTTCAGGAGATATTTGCAAAAAAACAAAAAAAAACGCCTGAAATATATGAATCTTTAGTGGCCAGTAACTTGAAAAGTATTAGTTTTTTTGAAAAACTATAAAAGACATTTTAACTTCCCGTAGGGTAAGTTATTGTAATGGGCCGAAAATCGGAATTGAAAATTTTTACATTTCTCGACGTTTTAAAAGTTTCTGAACGTTTTGGCATACTTCAGAAAAAATGGATGTGTGTGTGTGTGTGTATGTATGTATGGATACAAATTTCCAGTCACGTTTTCGGGCGCACGGATCAACCGATTTGAATGGTTCAAAAAACATTCGATTCCTATTGATAGGGAAAAGAACTAATTAGTTTTTGGCGAAGGCAGGTCTAGCCGTTTCGGAGATACGGAGCAACAAGCGCAAAAAATAGAAATCGACTTTTTGAGAGAACGGAGTATCCGATTTGAATGATCTAAAAAACATTCAATTAGTAATGATTGGGAGAAGTGTTTATTAGTTTTTGGCAAAGGCAGGCCCAGCCATTTCGAAGATACGGAGCTAAATATGTAAAAAATGGCAGTTTTTGAGAGAACTAAGAGTCCGATTTAAATGATTCAAAGAACTTTCTACTTGTCTTAAGAAAATAATTGATTTTGGAAAAAAAAACTGTATAATTTTTTTTTTTAGTTTTTTTTGTATATCGAAAATAATTACAATAATGTTACAATATTTATAATAATCTATTTAAAAACATTCAGTACTCCTCGAACATTTTGTTACGGTACGGGAAGTTCCAGCAATTTGCCTTAAGGCACGATGCCATACACCCCACTAGTTTTTCTTATAATTTGTTCTTCTATCGATTTCCGACGTTATTTTGAAAAAATTTAATTACACAATTGAGAAGGGGTGTCATCCGAATTGTTTTCACTTTTGAACTTGAGGGTAAGATGAACCTAATTCCAAAATTTCATTCAACGCACAGTAAAAAAATTCAGACCTAAAACGCTCTGTTTACTGCACTAATATTCTCAAATATAAAACAGCAGGTTGAGGTATGCTACTCTTCTTTACATCTCTGTCATTTACCAGGTAAAGTGAAGAGGCGCCGAATCGGTCCCAGGACCTCCAGCTCCGAACAGAAGATGGTCAGACAGGTGATACACATGCTGTCGGTGGTTGTTACCCTTTTCGCGGTCTGCTGGTCTCCGTTGCTGGTGGACAATGTTATGACCTCTTTTGGCCTTGGATCTCCGGTCAGACAGGGACCCAACAAGCACTGGCACACCGCGTTCCATCTCATGGCCTATTTCAACAGGTAGGGAAATAAGAAACAGGTAAAGGATAATGGATACCTTTTCTAGAGATTAGGGGAATTATAATAAAAGATAATATTATAATAGATACCGAAAGACAGGCGGCATCTAGGTATTGGAGATGGTTTGTGTTCCGGATTTTACGATTTTTAAAACAGGAATCTTTTGTGAACTCAAGCACTATAGAAGCAAGTTTCAAATGTATGAGATACATTTTAAATAACTAATTCATTTAGTAGTCATGTTGGAGTAATATAACTAAAATGTTTACAAAAACAATTTATATGGCAAAGAACTATGACGTAATTTACCTATAATCCGGCTGTACTAAATTAGACTACATCAATTTTCTTGTATTAACATCTTATTTGTGCATTTATTTACTGTATTCCATGTAATTTTTAAAGGACTTAATATGAATATGAATTTAATTTTTGGTATATAGAAAATTAATTATAATAAAATTTTTTTAGCTGTATAAATCCGATTGTCTACGGGTTTATGTCAAAAAGCTTTCGAGACAGTTTTGCTTTGACTTTGTGCTGCAGCTCAAAAGGCGCAAAAGGAGGTAAATATTAAAAAAAAAACAAATATATCCAAAATTTATATAAATATTATTATCAGAGATATAAATTACTGATTAAAACATAAAGACTGATTAAAATATAAATATTTAGAAATATTTAGACAGAAGACATTAAAAAAAAATAGATTTATAGAAGAAAAACTAATAAAAATATATACTATAGAAAAAATATTTAACGTCCTTGGTTATAAGATTGTATTCCAAAATTTTCGAATAAATTTAAATTTAGAAAAGAAATTTTTAGAGATGGATTTGATGAAGATGAATTTTTACTAAATGTATTAATTTTTAGTAAGAAGAGATAAAAGCAGAAATTGGAGCAGTAAGAGCAGCAAAAAGCAGCGCGATAGAACACTCATTAGAGAATTTGGTGAGTTTATAAATTATATATATATAATTACTCTACCACTTATATATATAATTATATATATATATATATGGAAAAAAAACAAGTGCATGTCAGATTGAATTTTACGGTTTATTAAAATTGCATGAAAAGCTTACAAAAGTGTACAGATAATTAAATAATTGCTTACAAAAAACCATACATAATCGAGACTCTAATGTGCGTTTGTGGAATCAAAAAAATGTCTTACATTTCAATCAAGATATAGAAGCGAATATGGAATCGGACAGTAAACCATCAGAAATCCCAAAACTACGAAAGACCGTTATTGGATCCAGCAAATACAGCAAGATACCTCGCGAAGAAGGTCGGACCAATATGTTTACATCGGAAAAGGTCTCGCTGCGTTCAACTTCATCAGTTTCTGACTCAAGACAGGAAGTAATATCATCTAGTAATAGTGCATCTACAAGCCTCACTCAACCACATTCTGATGTCAAGAAACCTCCTAATTCATGGCAAGTAGTCAATTTCAAAAAAAGAAAAACTTCATTTGAACCATTAGGAATAGATGTCAAAATTCAAAACCGATTTTCGGCCCTTTCAACAATAGAAACAGCTAATGATGACAACTCAGTTAAACCGGCTCCAGTCAGTAAGCCCCCTCCAATATTTATTTATGGAGTTGACGATATCAATGATATGTCTAATCAATTAAATGAAATAATTCCGCACGATCAATATTTCCTGAGAAGTTTAGCTAACAATACATTTAAAATTCTATGTAATTCTGTCGACCATTTTCGAACTTTATCTAGACATCTAAAAGAAACTAATGCCGTATATCATACATATCAATTAAAAGAAGAGAAGGCTTATAGGGTTGTTCTTAGAAATGTACACTTTTCAACAAGCACAGATGCAATTAAATTAGAACTATTAAAACAGGGTCATGTCGTACGTAATATCCTAAATATTAGACATAGAATAACAAAAGAACCTCTTAATATGTTTTTTGTTGATCTGGAACCAAATAGAAATAACAAAAATATTTATAACATTTATAAATTATTCAACTGCATAATACGCGTCGAACCACCGAGAAAGTCCAACAACATTATACAATGCACTCGCTGTCAACTCTTTAATCACACCAAAAAATACTGCAATAGACCATTTGCTTGCCTAAAATGCGGTGACAATCATAATACTATAGCTTGTACCAAAGATCCGAATGCTCCGGCATGTTGTTATTTTTGCGACGGTGCTCATCCAGCTAATTATCGCGGTTGCTCATACTTCCAAAAAATTAAAGAACAAAGAAACAAATCTCCAGTAAATGAATCAGTCATAAATCCAAATCCAAATAACCAAAATTTTAAAAATTCTAATAATTCTAATTCTAATAATAAAATAAACAACATTTCTCCGGCCTTAAATCCAACAATTCAAAATTCATCCTATGCAGACATTGCAAAAAACAATTACTCTGCTTCTAATCATTCACCTTCAAATCCTGATTCTGATTCTCTAGCAACACTTATTTTAGAATTTAAAAATATCTTCAATCAGCTTTTGCAACAGAACACCATAATAATAAATATGTTATCCACGTTAGTCAACAACAAAAGCAATGGCAAAAATAATTAAAATTGCTGAATGGAATGCCAACGGTTTAATACCTCACAAAAATGAAGTAGAATGTTTTTTAAAGTTAAACTTAATAGATATCTTATTAATCTCAGAAACTCACTTCACTGAAAAAAATTACTTCAAAATTTATAACTACACTACTTATAATTCAAATCACCCAAGTGGCAGGGCTCGCGGCGGTTCGGCTATATTAATCAAAAATAATATAAAGCATTTTGTTCTACCAAATATTTCTGATGATTTTCTACAAGCAACTCAAATTTCTGTTGAAACAAATTTATATAATTTTTGTGTTTCTGCTGTTTATTGTCCACCAAGATTCAAAATTTCTTGTGCTCAGTTTTCTTCATTTTTCTCTCAATTAGGTAATAAATTTATCATTGGTGGTGACTTTAATTGTAAACATATTGCCTGGGGTTCTAGACTGACTACAGCCAAAGGAAAGATTCTTCATGCAGCCATAGGGCAAAATAACCTCTCCTTTATTTCAACTTGCAGTCCAACTTATTGGCCTTCTGACCCTACTAAAGTTCCAGACCTTTTAGATTTTTTTATTGTGAAAGGTATTGATCTTTCAAATCTCAATATTGAATCTAGTTACGATCTCTCTTCAGATCATTCTCCAATACTTGTGACGTTTAGCACATTTCCTACTCCAGTTATCAACAATCATATTCTACACAACAATCTTTCTAACTGGATTCAATTCAAATCCATACTTGATTCAAAATTATTTCCAAAATCTAGGCCTACAAGCGTTATTGATATAGAAAATAATATAGATTATTTTTCTGAGATTGTACGTGAAACAACCAAGCAGATCACCCCGAACATTAATCCAAGAAATGATAATCTAATAATTCCGCAAGAGATTAAGAAGCTAATTGCACAGAAACGAAGAGCAAGACGAACCTGGCAACATTCTCATCTACCAACGGATAAGACATCGCTTAATCATCTCAATAACACGCTGAGGAAAAAAATGAAAGAATGGAAGAATTGTACATTCAGGTCGTATATATTGCAGTTAAATAGGTACGATAATTCCATATGGAAACCAATCAGAAACAAAAGAAACCCCTACAACAAAACCCTCCTCTGAAAATAACCAACCAAAACGGATTCATTTGGGCAAAAAGCAACGAAGAAAAAGCGGAGGCATTTGCTGATCATCTAAGTAGCATTTTTAGCGCTCGAAATATTTCCCAGAATAATTTAATTAACAATTTCGTAAATCAACCCATACATTCTACACCGTTAGGACATTTTTCACCAAATGATGTCTTATGTGAAATAAAAAGGATAAAAAATAGATCTTCGCCAGGTATGGATAAAATTACTCCAAAGATGTTAAAAGAATTGCCTACAAAAGGTATCTTATATATAACAAATATTTTCAACGCCATACTTCAATACAATTATTGGCCCACAGCGTGGAAGACTGCAGAAATTATTATGATCGCTAAACCAAACAAAAACCATCACACTGCTAGTTCATACCGTCCTATCAGTCTTTTATCGATTTATCGAAAATTTTAGAGAGACTTTTGTTGCAGAGATTGTCAGAAGATCATCCGAATGATAGTTGGATTCCTCACCATCAGTTTGGCTTCAGAAAAAATCACTCTACAATTCAACAATGCAACAGAACGGTGTCTCGTATTCTTGAAGCCATGAATAGAAAGGAACACAGTGTAGCCGTATTCTTAGATGTCAGTCAGGCTTTCGATAAGGTTTGGCACTCAGGACTCCTATATAAAATCAAAACAACTTTTCCAAACTACTTCAATATCTTAAGCTCATATTTGCTTAATAGAAAATTTAGAATCAAAATTAAAGATGTGACTTCGAGCATCAGAAATATAGAATGCGGGGTACCACAGGGCAGTGTGCTAAGCCCTGTACTTTATCTTCTTTTCACAAACGATATGCCCACAGATGATCTTCTAACCATATGCACTTACGCCGATGACATAGCAATTATTTCATGCAATTCCGATATTAGAACAGCAACTTGTCAGTTACAAAATTATTTATCTAGTCTCGAAAAATGGTTTTTAGATTGGAATATCAAAATCAATATCGAAAAATCTCAGCACATAATTGTTTCTCTAAAACATCACAATAGTCCACCTATCATCATGAACAATTCAATAATTCCACTATGCAATTCTGTTAAATATTTAGGCATGCACATTGATTCGAAATTGACATGGAGAACGCACATTGAATATAAAAAGAAACAAATCCAACTGAAAATAAAAGATTTTTACTGGCTTTTTGGGAGGAAATCTGAAATCTCTCTTGATAACAAGGTACTTTTGTATAAAACTATCATAGTGCCCATTTGGACTTATGGAATCGAACTATGGGGTTGCTCTTGCAAATCTAACATAAACATCATTCAAAGGTGCCAGAATAAAATTCTGCGTATCCTTACTAATGCGCCTTGGTATATTTCGAATTTTCAACGAAATGATCAAGATTAGAAGTTCATCTTTTAACAACAAATTAATCCAGCATACAAATCCTACAATTCAAGCGATTCAGAGACCGATAAGAAGATTGAGCAAGAAATGGCCTTCCGATCTACCAAACTCCTAGCCCAATGTCTGCACGCGTCCTGACGTAGTACGCGGCATACATCATCACGTCATCGTTCATTTATGTTATTATTTTTGTATTACTGTTTTAATTTAATTTTTATTTCAACTTTTTTCATTTTATATTCAATGTATTGCATTTTGTGTTTTTTTGTATTTTTTTTTTTGCTCATATCAATTTTGTAAATAAGACATTAAAGTCTTGATTAACAAAAATAAATTGTAACAAAAAAAAAAAAATATATATATATATATATATATATATATATATAATTACTCTACCACGAACAAAACACAATTTATAGACTCTTTGCACAATCTTGCTTTATTACCTTAGATAGAAATAGTATAAAAAAGAGAAATACTTAATAATATTTCTAAATTTATTTCCAATTATTGTTAGTAAAACTAAATCCGTTTAATAATGTTTCTGAATTTATTTCGACTTAGTAAAACTAAATAAAAACAAAATAAAAACCTAGCCTTACTTTCCAACACGCTGATTGTAGAAAAAACCATAGTCCTAAATTTTCACCCTCACACCTTAGACTTTTATTTCGTATGAATCCTCTACAGAATTGCTCATCAGTAGAGTCCTTTTCATTTTATTTGAGCAAATTTTCAGTTTTCTCGTCAGTAGAGTCGTTTTTCATTTTATTTCAGCAACTTTTCAGTTTATTCGTAAGAGTCTTTCTTATTTCGTTCGAAATACTTTTTAGTTTGCTTAACAGTAAAGTCCTAAAAAAATTTTAGGTTGACTCGTCAGTAGACTCCTTTTTTTCTTGCTCAAATTTCTGGTTGCTCGTCGGTAGAGTCTTTTCGTTTTATTAAAGTAATTTTTCTTAACTTGTTAATTAATTAATTTATAAATTATAGTTATTCAAAATAAATCAATTGAATTGTAAAATAACAAAGTATATCATGAATAAACAGAAAAAAAAATATGTTAGAAATAAATAAAGTATACTGTAGAGGAGAGGTCCTTAAATCATGTGATCTCTTTTTAAGGATTTTTGGATTATTTTTAAAATTCAGGTAAAAGATAAATATACACTCTCGTGATTGTGTCAAACCTCTTTTGGATGAAACCAATTTTTATCTAATTATGAGTTTATCAAGTGCTTTAGGGTCTGTAGTTGCTATGAAGATTTATAGATAAGTTAATTTATTAATTTTTTTCATCTTTTATCTTTTCCTCGCAGATTTGGAATGCTCGATGATGAAAAGGGACAACGATAGCAAACGCGAGCGCGAGAGCCGCGCGAGGGCGAGACAGCAGATTCGCAGAAATAGATCGGTCAGTCAGACAAGGACGACCAGCCTGAGGTCAGATTTGGTATAAGATAAGATTTTAGATAAGAGTAAAAGACATGTGTTAGATATCATCTGATAAATTTGCTAAATGGAGTGAATGGCATTATTATTAAATACTAAGAGTAGTAAGATAAGAGAGTAAGCTCTAATTATATTTTTTTTCTATTTCCAGGTGGACGTGAGAAAAACTCAATTTTGTCAATTGTGAATCGTGACATATCAAAAGGCGAAATGAACACACGACTATGTATAAACTGAGATATTAATTTTGTTTATTTTTAATATTGAGACTTGAGATTAAGTTTTGATGGTTTATATCTATAATATATTTTTATATTATAATATTGAGTACTTAATTGTTAGTTTTGAAGTTATGCATTTAAAAGGCCAAAGGAATTATAGGGTTTAACACTTAACAATTGCCAAA
Source organism: Ctenocephalides felis (assembly GCF_003426905.1). Classification (NCBI taxonomy): domain Eukaryota; kingdom Metazoa; phylum Arthropoda; class Insecta; order Siphonaptera; family Pulicidae; genus Ctenocephalides; species Ctenocephalides felis. The sequence continues at coordinate 1,788,663 of NW_020537758.1, read as the reverse complement.
TGTTTATATGATAAGTAGATTTGTATAGAATATGTGTAATAATAATTATTGTTAATTAAATACTTGATCTTTCAAAAATATTTGTTTTATTAATATTTATTATAGGTATGTTTATTTTCAGTGAGTCAGGTTTTTAATTTAAATGCATGAAAAAAGTTTAGTTTCCCGAATTTGACAAAAGACTTTCCCATCAATACCATATATTTTGCAAAGAATAGCCAAGAACGTTAAGTCGACGTCGAGGTAGTTGGAGGTTCCCAAAAAGACACGCGTTTGTAAGTGAAAAACAAGCTCTAAGTTTTTCAAAATTACCATATGTTAGTTCGAAGGATTAAATGTAGATGGCATTTAAATTAATATGGCACAGCAAATAAGTGCGAGGCGGCAGGTAAACACAATTTAAAGAACTAGAATGAAGCGCCTGATGCAAAGGTCTTCACAAAATACTTAAAGCTGTCAAACTTCAACAGTACCAGCTAGCAACAGTTTCCAGGCAACGAAAATCGCAAAATAATTGAAAATACTGAAAATTTTGTATTAGCGACGGTTACCATGGCACGGTTGCTATCCAAATCGCAAATGGACAAAAGGCATTCCCATCAAAAACGTTTCATCCTGCCATGGCAGGTTAATTAAATTTTTAAAGCATCATTTTGGGGTGTTCTGAGCAAAAAATGGACAAAATTGTCCCCCCTGAAAACTCCCGCTCAAATTCCGCACAACCCTGAAGAATCGTATGCCATCATTCTGCAACCCCTCCGGCAACTTTTTCAATTTCCAGTATTTTTTCACCCCCATATTGGCCAGAAATCCATTCTCAGTGTCCTCCCATATAGTCGACGGCCATTTTGCATCTTGGTAGCCAAATCGGCTAAAGGACCTAACTCATATCATCGAGTCCAGAGTGACCCAGTTCGAATCCCAATCCTCGTGGTAGTTCAAGTTATCCAGTTGTCCATAATAGATCCATTGTCCTTCCGTTGACTTGAATGAAAGTGTAAGAAAATAAACTATAAGTTGTGGTTGGAAAATTAGCAAGATATCAAAGACAAAATAGAAGTCGTTATGAAAACTCAAACATATGTTTTGTGTAACAACTAAGTGGACAAGGTCGTTTAGTAGCATTTGTTAGATGATGCACTCTGTAGTTCGAATCTCCTAAACGATAAAAAAGACAATACCATTTATTTTTCATAAAGTTCAGTACCTCAAACTAGACAAAAGACTTTCCCATTAATTTTTTTTCGCTTAAGAAATGAATAGCCGAGGTCGTTAAGTAGCAACAGCGGTTATCCAGTCCGATGGTGCTGTAGTTCGAATCTTCAGATAATAGATAAAAACTAGTTGCATTAGAATGTATAGAACAGTGCAAGTTCCAGACGTAATACCGATATTCAATTTTCAAAAATCTTTAAATCCTCGAAATAGACAAAAGGCATTCCCATTAAAAATAGTTATTAGCAAACGACTAAATAGCCGAGAGCGTTAAGTGGTCGTCGTTGTAGTTGCATATTCTCCGGATCGATCCCAGAAGAAGTAATTGTATGTAGATGAAAAATAACTGGTGTAAAGTTTTTCGAAATTATCAAATGTTAGTTCAAAAAAGTAAATTCAGATGGCAGGTTAATTAAATTTAAATAACTAGATTGGAGCGCCTGATGCAAAGGTCTTCGCAAAATACTTGGAGCTGTCGAACTTCAACAGTCCTTCCCGAATTAGACAAAAGCGTTTCCAAAAAAGTACGGATTCCTTAGCAATCGCATAGCCGAGAGCGTTTAGTCGTCGACATCACGTTGACTGGCTAAAGGTCCCTCGGATCGAATCCCAAAGACTCGGGCTGAAAAATTCGAATCCTAGTTTTTCGGAATCGTCAAATATTAGTTCAAAATATTAAATTCAGGTGGCGCATTTCGACCTTGACACTTAGAATATTTCTGAAAAACAAAAACTCAAAGTTCGCACTTGACTGTAAGAGAGATACATAAAGAGAAAATGACGAAGGCGGAGGAAGAACTGGGGAAAGAGAAGGGTAGACAAGGGTGATGAATAAGAGAGATGTGTATGATACATATTCTTTATTAAAATTCAATATTAATACAATATAGGAATAAAAATAACTTTTATCATCAATAATTCAAATAGCCGAGTGGTTTAAGGGACCGCACACTCGGTGAAATCACTCTGGAGGCACAAGGTGAGCAGGATCGAGTCCGGCTGAAGGCGACGACAAGGAACTCTGAAGCAGAAAAAATGGAGCAGTGCTGGTGAATGGCTGTTGGCGAGCGCAAAGGGTCCTGAAACGAACACACCAAGTGATGGTCAACCTGAGGTCCATGATGCGAGAGGTCACACGCAGAGAGACACATCGCGGAAAATGCATGCCGAACCCAAAAATCTACCCAAAAACCACAACATGCGAAAAAAACACCAAAAAAGGAAAAAAAATGTAAAAAAAGCGGAAAAAAGGAAAAAAAAGGGAAAAAGAAGGAGGAGGAAGGGGGAGGGGGAGAGCCTAAAAAAAACCCTTAAGTCCCAGATCAATTTTTTTCTTTTCTGTTCAGCGTTGAAACTTTTTTATGTTTTTTAGTGTTCCCTCACACCAATTCCCAAAGCCAACACTCGAATGAAATAAAGTCCACGTTGAAATTTTCACAACGAGAAAAAATTACTGGGACTTAGTTAAAAATTTTAACTTTGTCCCAATAAAAATTTCTCGTTGTGAAATATTCAATGTGAGCCTCATTCATTCGAATGTTGGCTTTGGGATAATACAGCATGCATAAATAACTCGTCTGTCTTAATTGAAAAGGTTTCAGAAAATTTGGACTTAGAAAAAAAAATTATCTGAAAGGACTTAGAAAAAAAAAAAATATTCGAAAGAATTATAATCAGAAAATTTGGACTTAGAAAAAAAAAATTATTCGAGAGAATTATTTAATTAATCGATGAAATGAAATAATATTAATCGATCAAAATTGTTTATACGACTTGATAAAACATGTGAAACCTTTACAATTAATCGAGACAAAAACAAATTTAGTTGACTTGAATAATATACAAATTATTAGAAAAAGCCATAAAAGAAATTCAATAAAACTTGTAAAATGAAATAATGAAAAATGTTCGAAAACTTGAACATTAAAAACTTCAAAACTGTTTAAAGCTGATTGTTATTCTTTAGAAATTGAGTTAAATAATTTTTACAACTTGAATCGAATAATAAACTTTTAAACAAAATTATGTTTCGTATAATCATTCAAGTCAACTCTTTGAAACTCTGATTGCAAGTCTTGATCAAAATTGTTTTTAGCAATAAAAGAATAAAAATCTATAATTTAGCTGTGCAGCGATATGATAGAATAAATTTAATATAAAATTACGATGAAATTGCTGCATTTAATAAACAATTCGGAAAGTCAGATGGAGCATTTTAAAGAATTTGATCAAAACCAACAATCGTGTTATCCATAAATAAGAATGTTCATGCAGTCTTAATCGAAAAGGATTCAGATAATATTGGACTTGAAGAAAAAATTATTTGAAAGAATTATTCAATTATAGATGATACTATGTTGATCAAATCCTAAAAATGATATTAATCGAATCATAATTGTTGATACGACTGGATGAAATATATGAAACCTTTACAATTAATTGAGACACAAACAAATATAGTTGATCTGAATTCAACAAAACTTTAAAAATGAAAATTAAAAAATCATGGAACACACTAGCATTCTAAATACTTTAAAAATTACTTATATATTTTGAATCATTTAGAAATCGAATGAAAAAATCTTTAAATTTAAATATTGAATGAAATGATGACTATATTTTGTTTTATTCAAATCAACTCTTCAAAACTTTAATCAAACTACATCAACTCGAATAAGAAAATAATTACATTAACAGAACAAAGGTATAAATATTGAGAAAATGTATTTTGAAAATTTAATTAAAGCAATTATGGGATAATTAGTTTAATAATTTTTAGAGTAAAGTGACTATTGTATTTATATCGAGTTAATGTAGTATTAATTAAAGAGTTATCATTAATAAGAATGAATGTGCATGCAGTCAATATCGCTACAGGGAAAACACATGATTCTTGATACTAGAAATGTAATTTAAAAATGTAATGATACCAGCTAACAACATCCACAAAGTGTTGTAAAAAAGATAATTTTGTAATAAGTAACTTTTCCTTGAGGTATATTTGCTATTGAAATGCTATCTGATAAACAGACTCTTCAGAACTAGAGTCCTATCTGAAATACCATTAATTTAGGAGTTCCTCAAGGGTGTATGCTAGGACCCTTCTGTATATCCCTTACACAAATGATATTCAAACAAAACATTCGCTGAGGATAATGCAGTCATCAGAATAGCAAATTAACAACAATATATCTCAGCACACGAAAAGTGGCTGCACAAAAAATGAAACCAAATATAGACATATTACTTTTATAACAAGAACTTGGAGAAACCTTTCCTCATAGTCTTATTTAAAGGATAATAAAATATTTTGATTTACTATTTATGAAATTATAGTAAAAAACAAATTAATTTCAATTAATACATAAGAGAAGTACAAACTATTGCATTATATTGATTTAAATAATTTGTAATATTGTTGCTGAAAAGGTGAATCAAGATGTTTTCCCGATAGTGAATTGTATAAAATCATTTTTATGCTTGTAGAACATCACTTGCAAATAATAATAATTAAACAAAGTGTGTCTGATATATCGAACTGATATCACAAAATTGCAAGTGATATTCGATATTTTTGCACACACGTCTGCTAAAGTAGTACTTGAGAGTAAGTACTGAAGAGTAAGTTGAATTTTATTCATCCTTCACTGGAATTGCAAAAACAATGTTTAGTGTTTTAGTATTATGTCAAAAATGAACCTTCATTTACTAAATAAACTGAAATATTAATTATATTAATAATAGAATAAAACGAAATAGATTCAAGCTTTAGACATAAGCGTCTGTATCACTAATATTACTATGCAATTGTTTTAAATAAATAAATAAACATTTAGCAGATGCATGTGCATAAAATACTAATGATGCACGAGTCAACAAATATTCACTGAAATACATACAGGCTGTTTTGATTTATACAATACAAATGCAATAAATTATTCATTACAAGTTATAGAGCATTATCAGGGCAAAATTTATTGTACGATAAAGTCCTGTATATGATTCCAGAGAAGTACTCATTGACACGTTGTGTAAAAAGATTGCTTGGACTCACATTGACGTTTCCACATGCTGCATAGAATTAAATCCGAATCTCCTCCTCAAAATAAATCCTCCAAAGCATCTGCTAGAAGCCCCAAAGCTGAACACATGTGAATCGCTACACTACATTACTTTGATCACTGACTTTATACTATTAATTTATAATTTGCAAATGTCCAAGTGGAGTCTTCGTGACTCAACACACGACACTTCGCGACGAATATATTAGAGACTTTCGTAAAAGAATTGGCGACTTAAAATTTAACAATTACAGATATATTATAAAAGTCCTTGCAGCCTTACAAACACATTTACATACTTGATAATTGCATATATGAATATATCATTATATAAAGGATACATTGGAAGCTGTAAATAAAGTGTTTGATTATAAAATTTATTGGAATTAAAAGCTGAAAGAGATAATGTTAAGGCTGAAGAGCATTGTCACATATCTGATCTAATAACATATCATCACACACAAATTTTATATCAAATTGATGTGCATAATTAGTAGAACAATGTGATGTATGAATTAATTTTATATAATTAAGAATTTAATTAAAAATCGCTAATTAATTAGCGTGCACGCGCTTTCCACAAAAGTCACTATAAAAAGATGGCTGCCATCAAAGGTGAACTGTCATTAAGAACTGAACGAAGTGAAGTTGAAGTCGAAAGCGCGAAATTCAAATTTCGATAAATGATCAAATTTGATAAATAATTATTATTTTATCTTTCTAGAATTTTTCTTTATAAAATATCTACATGGTAAATGAACAATTGAATGAGAAACAGAGATTGTAGTATGTATATGAATAGTTATATAATGAATAGCTAAGAACTTAGTCTGAACCAATAATATAAAAGACTACTGAAAATGGTAAATGCAAAATGATAATACTGATAATTATTGGACATAGATATATTTAAAGTAAATCAATAAAGCGTTTCTTATAAAACTTACCAAACATTGATAAAAACTACTTAATAATTTTCTACTTGTGAGCCAAACAAAATAAAATTAAACAAGCTCTTATATCACAAACATGCACTTATTATTAATAATAATATTATTGTTTTACATTAATTACATAAACAATTATTTGTAGAATCATTCTTATTTAAAATAATAATTTTTAATTAAGAACTTTTAATTTAGAATTTTGATCCTGTTTTGACATTTGTTATCTAGTCTGAAGCTTGCACCGTGCCAATACAAAAATTCAAAAAAAATTATATAATTTTTAATAATTCAATATTGCAATATATATATATATATATATATATATATATATATATTTAATCCTCTATATTTATAAAATCTATAGGACGTAACAGCCAAGTACTTACTAACGGAAAGTTTCAACGAAATCCAACGGAAAAGCACGGTTTCGGACGAAATCACATACCAGAGATTCTAAACATTGAATTTTAAACTTATGATGAATTAAAAATAAATAATTGATAAAATAATTCTTCAATATTAAATATAAAATAATAATAATAATATTTGTAATCCGTTAATATTTTTCCGTTATCAAGTTGGTACATGTTCAATGTTGGTACTTTGGGTGCTTCTCTTTCACTTCCGCCATCTTAGTTCAAAGTGTCAGTTTGTGTTTTGAATCGTGCTATTTAAAATATTGAAAATTAATATAAAGTGATGTATATTGGTGTTGAAAATAGCATAAAACACTTCTATTATGTATTATCTAACTGTACAAATGTTGGTGAAGTTTCATATCGGGTTAAAATTATGTTTTTATTCGTATTTTTTTAAGCCGGAGTAAAGGAGTACAAGATGGCGTTGACTTCTTAAAATTTGTAGTTGGTGAAAAGGTCAAAGGTAAGTGGTAAATTATATTTTGCATGAGTATTATATTTTAAATGTATATTGTGCTAATTAGCATTATACAGTATGATTTAAATACATTTTATTAGACTTCATCAAATAACTTGAAAATTTTGTTCTAAACATTTCAATTTATTTATATTAATAAAAACTACATAAAATTCAATAAAATTTAGTACAAATTGTTGTATACACTTGCATAATAAAATTTTGAATAAAATCAGTTGAAACTCCAATTTATAAATTGCGCTAATTAGCATTATACGTTTTAGTACATTTTTTTAGATTTCTTCAAATAACTCGGAAATTTCTTTCTAGACACTTGAATTTTTTTACATTAGTAAAAACAAGACAAAATTTATCAAAATATAGTGCAAATTGTTATATATACTAGCATATTGAAATTTTTAATAAAACCAGTTGAAACGCGGACTTATAAATTGTGCAAATTAATATTATACGTTTTAGTACATTTTTTTACATTTTTCAAATAACTTAGAAAATTTATTTTGGACACTTGAATTTCTTTACATAAGTAAAAACTAGATAAAATTTACTAAAATATAGTGCAGATTGTTGTATACACTTGCATATTAAAATTTTGAATAAAACTAGTTGCAAAACGGCGTTGTATGTATATTGTGCTAATTAGCATTATACGTTTTACGTACATTTTTTTTAGATTTCTTCAAATAACTCGGACAGAGGTGCCTGTTATGGGAGATTATGAAAACAGTTTACATATATTATATATACATTTCATTTGACTATTTCATTAATATAACATCTACTATAATTAAAATATTTCTATCTTTATATATAACTCTTCAGTCTTCTTTGTCTTCAATTTCCTTATAGCATTTCTTTATTTTTCGTTTATCGTCATTGTCATCGTTGGTCATCTTAATATCGTTTAGCAATTCATTATATATTTTACTAGCGCTCAATATAACATTTTCTCTCAAATTTTTCTTTCTATTGAGGTCAATGTGAAAATTGTTGTGTTGTCTAGTGTAGTGTTCGTGTATATATTGATTTGTGTCTAGTGTTTACTTGTTTTAATTCGGTTATATTTCATTTTGTGTATTAGTTTGCATTTCTCTATTTTAATTATGTTATTTAGTTAATGATTATTTGTTTCTGTCTGTAAGTATTTGGCTTGGCTTATTCATTATTCTCTGTATGTCATTTAGGTTAGCTTTAGTTGTTTGGCTCCATGTTATTATTCCATATAAAATTATAGGTATTATTTGCGTTTTAAGAATTAGTATTTTAATTTTTTTGCCGAAAGAGTGGATCCTTTTCAATGCCCCTGTTAATGTTCCTATTTTTCTTTTTATTTTGTTTATATGTTCTGTCCATGTCAATTTTACATTTATTATCAGTCCTAAGTATTTTATGCTTTCCACTTCTTCTATTTCTCTTTTTACTTTAATATTTAGTTTCTCGGTATTTTTTCTATGTTTGAAATATATGTATTTTGTTTTATTGATGTTAGTTGTTAGTTTATTATCAGTTAGCCAGTCGGTGTATGTTTTCATGTCCGTGTTTATTGTATCTTCGAGCCTTTTTTGTCCTTATCTGCATAGACTATGGCAGTATCGTCTGCATATAATATGTATCTGCCCTTTAATTTTACATCTTTAAGGTTATTGGTATATAACAGATATAATAAAGGTCCTAATACAGAACCTTGTGGGACTCCACAAGTTATGTTACGTCCTCCACTTGTGAAATTTCCCACCTTCGTCCTTACCACTCTTTTCATGAGGAAATCTTTAATTATGCTGTAATACAAACCCACTACACCCAAATCTATTAATTTATTGAGTAATATGCCATGATCTACAGTGTCGAAAGCTTTTTGTAAATCAATAAAAATTGCAGCTGTATGCATATTTTCCTCAAGGTGCTGACTGGTGGTATTGGTCAAATCTATTAGGGCACCTTGTTTATTTGATGAAGGGAGGAAACCATATTGATGTTTATCTATTTTTTGAATGAGCAAATTTAGTAATCTTGCTATAATTATTTTTTCATATATTTTGGAGAATGTATTTTGCCTTAAATTTTCCATTACCAATTACAATGCAGAACCTTCGTTCTCTCCGTCCTCTGGCTGTCCGTCAGTTGTGTTCGTTATTCGCTTTCTAGCGTCGTCGGTCGTTTCTCTCTCGGGGCCCGCAGCGATCGCAGCCGGCAGTCGACGTATGTATTGACAGGCAAAGGCACTTCGCCTTCGCACACTCTCATAGCCGCACCGTTCGCTGCCGACGAGGAATATGATCGATAAATGCGTCTTGCTCTGTTTTTCACCCCTAACCTAATCAAATGATATTATTACAACGGTAATAAGGGATGATTAAGGTGTTCTGTTATATTGTATCATAGATACCGACTTATGGGTTAACTAGTGGGGCGCATGGCATCGTGCCTTAAGGCAAATTGCTGGAACTTTCCGTACCAAAAATTATTATTTTTAAAAAGATTAACATTTTTGAAAAAAATTGCTCTCAAACATTAGATTTTTGAGAAACTATAAATTTTTGACAAAAACTTACTTTTTTTTGACGCTCCGTTCTCTTAAAAACTGAGTTACCGTTTTTGGCACTTTTTGCCCCATATCTTCTGAACGGCTAGACCTGCCTTCGCCAAAAATTAATCAGCACGTCTCCTTATCAATACGAATCGAATGTTTTTTGAATTATTCAAATCGCTTTATTCGTGTTCCCGAAATCGTCGACGAAAATTTGTATCCGCACACACACACACACACACATATATCCATTTTTTCTAAGGTATGCCAAAATATTCAGAAACCTCTGAAGCGTAAAGATATATAAAAATTTTCATTTTCGATGTTTTTGCGATTACTATAACTTACCCTACGGGAAGTTAATAATCATAAACAAAGATATTTCATTTTTGGTAGATTTTGAATATTGTTTTACAACTATTGCTTAGGAGGCTAGTTTTTAAAGGTTTTTGGACCCCCCCTCCCCCTTTGTCATACGTGGTGATATTCAAAACAACCCCCCCTCCCCCACAAACAACCCATGTATTTTTAGTTGCGTAAAAAAACTAAAATTTTTGATTTTTTTTGAAAATGATTGAATTTGTTTAAAAAAAATCAGTTATAAAATAAATACACATTATATCTTACCATAACCCTCCCTCCCCCATGTGATATTTTGTGATTTTTTATCAAACCCCTCCTCCCCTTAAAAACCTCATGTGATTAATGGACGCCCCCTTAAGCATTTTGTTAATGCACTGTTTATTTTATTTATTTTTTTTTGAATAATTATTACAACGGTAATTTGTATATTAATTCAATTGACAAATACAAAATTATGAAATAATATCATTTTTTATAATTTTTTTAATATTGAATTTACCAATATCCTGCTATTTATCCAAGATAATTAAATTCAATACATTTCTAGATATAAAATTCATTTTTTCGAATATATATTATTTCTAATTTATATTACAGAAATAATATACTATGTATTTTTCAGTTATTATATATACCGCATTTAGTCTGCTTTTAGCCCTTATAAAATTACTATACCGATAATTTGAAATAATATGTGGTAAAGATAAAAAATTCATTAAAAAGTATAAAATATTATTAAAATTATTCAAATTATCACCACATAAGTAATTAGTTCATTTTAAGAACACATGAATTTTAAATTATTTAATACTGAATAATGTAATATATGTACATCATTTTAATATATTTACTATTTTTAGTAATACTTTATGAAAAGTAATATATAATGTAAATTTAATCTAATTTTTACTAATATTAATAGATTAAAATGTTCAGAACAAAATTTCCAAGTTATTTGAAAAAATCCATAAAAATCTATACTTCATGCATAATGCTAAGTTGCACACAACTCCGTTTTGAAACTACTTTTATTCAAAAATTTAGTATGCAAGTATATAAAACAATTGGCACTATATATTACTAAATTTTATCTAGTTTTAACTAATGTATATAAATCGGAATGTCTAGAACAAAAATTCCAAGTTATTTGAAGAAATCCAAAAAATGTACTTAAAACATATAATGCTTAATATACGAGTCCGCGTTTCTACTAGTTTTATTCAAAATTTCAATATGCAAGTATATATAATAATATACTCGTATACTAAACTTTAGCTGATTTTATCTAGTTTTTACTAATATAAATAAATTGTAAAGTCCAGAACAAAATTTCTAAGATATTTACAAAAATCTGAAAAAACGACCAAAATTCATAAAGTGCTAATTAGCTTTTACCTTAATTTACATACAGTTGTACGAATAATAATTATTGCTTTAATTTTATTTGTTTTTTTGTATATAATATATAATTTTATTCTTATTACATATTTAATGCAATAAATTTTATATAATAATTTTATAATGTGGGCGCAGCACATTCATGTTGTATTTCCCATACTGAATCATCGACTACTGTACAGTCATAGAATATTTCTTGAAATTTTATTCAACGAGGTTAATATAAATTTATAGATAATATAAATATTGAGTTTTGGGGAAAAACACTCAGGAGAAATTTTTTTCTAACGTCAAAAAATAGAGCTAAATGTTTTAGGATTGTGATACCTGAAAATCTTAAAAGAACATTTCTGCTGTCTTCTTTAATAAATTAAAATTTTAATCTTATATTTAACAAAAACCAATATATGAACTAAATTATCAATAGATGAAGTAACGCTTTGTTTTTCAATTTTGTTTTTGTTTGTAATTTTTAAATTTTATGTGCAATTTATAGTTTACTTCTATTTAAACAATTACCCGCATAGCAAATTACCCCATTTTGCTGCACAAATGTTCTAAAAACGTTCTAACTATTTTATACGGGTATAAATATTTAAATAACATTCGAACTGGATGGAAAATAATTGAAAAATCAATTGTACGAGAAACTGAACTATATATAATGATTCTTTCTGATTATATTTTTAAAATCTTTCATATTGATTTAAAATTGCGTAATAATTATTTAGTCATTTATTAATGTGTATTCTTTGCATATGACAAAACTAATATTGGTTTATTAAATTGCACAAACATAGGTAATTTATCAGCTGCTTAATGAATTTATTACTTCAGATAATGAGAAAATATGAATATTAAAATAAAGCTACAGGAATAATAATTAGATATAGCAAAAGCTGAAAGTAAGGCTGAATTATTGAATAAATAATTCACTTATTGAGAGAACCAAAAATTTAAAATATCTGTTTTTTGTCATTTTTAACTACCCGAAGTTTGTTTTCGCTAAAAAATCCGATTTGCTAATTTTATGATTTTTGGAGTATCAAGTCATTCTGAATCGTTTGAGATCAAATTTGGGAAAAGTATGTATATTATGTATGTATGTATGTGAGTCGATTTTTGACCTTTCGTCGGCGTTTTCTCAAAAACGGATGAATCGATTTTAAAAACTTAAAAGCCATTCGATGTAACTCGATAAGTAGTAATGCTGATTAATTAATTAGTTTTTGGCAGAGATTGGCCGAACCGTTTCTTTGTAATAATTTGTTGATTTTTTATAATGATAAAGATAAAATCTAATGATTTTTTTACCATGGCCATTCATTTGAATCTTCTTCTCGGTAATTTTTGGCTTAATTCATATTAATGATGATTCCTGTGACCTGGTAGTTACTCATGAAATTGTTTATTTCTTTTTTTATTAATTAATTAATAGTTTTTATTTGAAAGGGTGCATCTACTATTCATCTTAATATATTTAACTTCCCGTAGGATAATAAGCTATATTAATTGCAAAAAATCGCAAATGAATATTTTTGCATATCTTTGCGTGTCAAAGGTTTCTGAACATTTTGGCATAATTAGAAAATATAGATTTCTGTGTGTTCTGATACAAATTTTCGTTCACGATTTGGGGAACAAGGATCACCGGATTAGAATGATTCAAATTTGGCTAATTTAGTTTTTGGGAAAGGCAGATCTAGCCTTAGCCTCATCTAGGCGAGATATAAGAAAGTTAACAATTTGGCGTTCAAAAAGATGCACGTCAAACTATCAGGTATTTTATAGACATTACAAAAACAAGTGCAAATTTTGTTTTCAATTTTTTGGGTTTTGTGCCAAGATTTTTGAAAATTTACAGTGACATGGCATTTTATAAATATAAATAAAAAAAATTGTAAATGATCATTGTTGCATATCTTTATGTGTCAGAGATTTTCTGTGTGTTCGGATACAAATTTTCGTCCACCAGGATCAACCGATTAGAATGATTCAAAAAACATTCGATTGGTTTGGCTGAGTAGTTTTTGGAAAAAGCAGATCTAGCCGTTTCAGAGATATAAAATAGTTAACCATTTGGAGCTCAAAAAGATCACGAGACATGTGCATATCAAACAACCAGATATTTTATAGAGATTACAAAAACAAGTACAAATTTTGTTTTCAATTCTTTGAGTTCCGGACCAAGATGACTTTACTTTACTTTACTTTAATAAACTTAATTATATAGGAAAAACAATTTGTATTCTATAATAATGATAACAAATTGAATGGTTTAATGAGCGTTTTCATGGAGTAAAATTACTCTAACATTTTTGACCTAGTTGATTTATATTATACTAGATGACCCGACAGACGTTGTCCTGTACCCATGTCTACAATTTTTTAATATAATATACTAATATTTACCGTTTACCTAAAAAGAATAATTATTGTTTTGAAAATTACTCTTTACCCCAAAATGCATATACATTTATAATATGAGCGATGATAAATGTAGAACTTCTTTAAATAAAATGATGAGTCTCAATTCCCACACTGTAATATTGGAAATTGAAGTTTATTAAACGGTATAACATAACCATAACCATAACCTAATACTGGTACTTCATGTTGGATTAAATTAATTTAATTTTTTGTTATTTAAGATATCCAAAATTGCGTCTTGAACTTCTACTAATCGATATCGTGAAGGCCGAATTGTATGCATTCATCTTTACTTTCTCATTTGTAATTATGAAGTGAAATTATTACGAATTTTAAAAATATTGTGGAAAAATGCAAAGAAATTATATATTAAAAAAAAATCTTATATTATTTTAATTTCTGGCACATCTCAGCTGCCTTTCGGCAATAATAATGTAGACATTTCATTTTTCTTATTCATGATCATAAATTTATTATACATATTCTAATATTGTCTAGGTTCATAGGTAAATTGAAATTTTTGGCAGATGATAGTTTTCATTTATTTTCAATGCAAACAATGACATGTCGTTTTTGCAATTTTTTCCATTTATTTCTACAATATTGCACATAAATCCCAGTACTTTATAATCACATACATCCTAGAAAATTTCCTTAATAAACTTCAGAAAGATTTATCAAAATCCGCATAATCGTTTAGAAGGAATATACAATGAGTGCTTGTAATTTAATATGAACTTTATATAATAGCAATAAAGCTTAAATTGATTCCACGTTTTAGTGTTGTGAGATAACAGAATAAGATTAATAATAACAGATTTTATAAAGATTACAAAAACAAGTACAAATTTTATTTTTAATTTTTTGGGTTTCGTACCAAGATTTTTGAAAATTTACAGTGACATGGCATCTTACCTTAAGGACATGCATCTCTAGGTATAAATTGTAGAGAATATATTCAAGTAAATCCATCAGTACATCAAAAATTGCATGATAACAAAAATATACCCAAATTGACTTATTTTGTTCTCTCAAATTTCTATTTCTTTAATTGACTGTTGATCGAAACTTCTTCTTCCGATCGTTTGATTTGTTATCGTTTCGTCTTCGGCCGTTCCCTCTGCTTCCGCCAGCTTCCGTCCTTCCTTGTTTATTATCGTCGTCATGTCATCGAATCGTATCGCATCGTATTATTATCAATTGCGCACAAGTGTTTGCGAGAGCACATGTGTCCGACCCGGCGTTTCGTGTGTTTTGTTTTTATTAGCCTCCGTGTCGGTGTCGGTCCACCACGTGCTAGAGAGACACCGATCCACCGATCCGTTGGTGGCGGTGTCCGCGAACAACTGATTCTTGGATCTGTCAAAAAGACTTTTGTGCTAATCAGCTGTTTTGTATTTATGTACACACAGCACACAGCACACGCATGTCGGCGACGATGGGGAAATGTACAGAATCGTACTCGGGGGCAGCAGATAAAGAGCGTCAGCGTCGGCAAGTGATAAAGAGGTGACTTTATTCGAGAGAGTGTATTCAGCGGACGCGGCGTGTGCCTCGGGTCGGGAGTAGTGTTAGAAATATCGAGGCAAAAGATCGATATTATAAGATATTTTTAATTATATATAGATATTATATTAATGAAATAGATATTATAGTCAAATGAAATGTATATATTATATGAAAACTGTTTTTCATAATCTCTAATACCAGGCAACTCTGCCTGACTGAGATATGAAAATAATGTATATATATATAAAATAAATAAAAAAAAAAAAAAAATATTGAGTACTTTAAAAAGTATCTAATCAAAATATCGATGCCCAAAAAATATTGTGGCAAAAGTATCGATAGTACTCAATATCGAATTTTGAGTACCTTTCATCAAAATCAAACATAAGTGCAAGAAAGATCAAGAAAAACTCATTAAATATCACATCACAATATTAGAATGAATTCTATTGCAGGCAAAAGATCGATATTGAGTACTTTAAAAAGTATCTAATCAAAATGTCGATGCCAAAAAAATATTGTGGCGAAAGTATCGATAGTACTCAATATCGAATTTTGAGTACCTTTCATCAAAATCAAACATAAGTGCAAGAAAGATCTAAAACTCATTAAATATCATTTCACAATATTAGAATGAATTCTATTGCAGGCAAAAGATCGATATTGAGTACTTTAAAAAGTATCTAATCAAAATGTCGATGCCAAAAAAATATTGTGGCAAAAGTATCGATAGTACTCAATATCGAATTTTGAGTACCTTTCATCAAAATCAAACATAAGTGCAAGAAAGATCTAAAACTAATTGAATATCATTTCACAATATTAGAATGAATTCTATTGCAGGCAAAAGATCGATATTGAGTACTTTAAAAAGTATCTAATCAAAATATCGATGCCAAAAAAATATTGTGGCGAAAGTATCGATAGTACTCTATCGAATTTTGAGTACTTTTCATCAAAATCAAACATAAGTGCAAGAAAGATCTAAAACTAATTAAATATCACATCACAATATTAGAATGGATTCTATTGCAGGCAAAAGATCGATATTGAGTACTTTAAAAAGTATCTAATCAAAATATCGATGCCAAAAAAATATTGTGGCGAAAGTATCGATAGTACTCAATATCGAATTTTGAGTACCTTTCATCAAAATCAAACATAAGTGCAAGAAAGATCTAAAACTCATTAAATATCATTTCACAATATTAAAATGAATTCTATGGCAGGCAAAAGATCGATATTGAGTACTTTAAAAAGTATCTAATCAAAATATCGATGCCAAAAAAATATTGTGGCGAAAGTATCGATAGTACTCAATATCGAATTTTGAGTACTTTTCATCAAAATCAAACATAAGTGCAAGAAAGATCTAAAACTCATTGAATATCATTTCACAATATTAAAATGAATTCTATGGCAGGCAAAAGATCGATATTGAGTACTTTAAAAAGTATCTAATCAAAATATCGATGCCAAAAAAATATTGTGGCGAAAGTATCGATAGTACTCAATATCGAATTTTGAGTACTTTTCATCAAAATCAAACATAAGTGCAAGAAAGATCTAAAACTAATTAAATATCACATCACAATATTAGAATGGATTCTATTGCAGGCAAAAGATCGATATTGAGTACTTTAAAAAGTATCTAATCAAAATATCGATGCCAAAAAAATATTGTGGCGAAAGTATCGATAGTACTCAATATCGAATTTTGAGTACCTTTCATCAAAATCAAACATAAGTGCAAGAAAGATTTAAAACTAATTAAATATCACATCACAATATTAGAATGAATTCTATTGCTTGTATCTGATGTGTTAAATCAGAATCATTTTCAATATTGTAAAATTTTAACAGTAATTTTTCAATTTCATATTTTATTATTTCATATTTCACTAATTTCATATTCTATTTTTTTTTAAAAAAAGACAAGTTATAATAGTTGAGTATTTTTGATTAAAACAATATAATAGTCTGATACTATATTCAAACAGCAATACTTTTTAAGTATTTTTAAGTATTATTGTTAATATTTTTAAGTAAAATAATATTTTATAATTGTTGAATATTTTTGTATGAATAATTTTAGCGAGCATGCAACTTTAAAAAATTGCAATATGATTTTTACTTATATAAATATATTAAAGTGTCTAGAACAAACTTTTCAAGTTATTTGAAAAAATCTATAGAAATCCATCAAACTTTAAAAATGTATAATGCTAATTAACACAATATACATACAGCTCCGTTTTGAAACTATTTTTATTCAAAATTTCATTATGGAAATACATAGAACAATTTATACTAAATTTTAATAAATTTTATCTAGTTTTAACTAATGTATATAAACTGGAATGTGTAGAACGAAATTTCCAAGATATTTGAAAAAATCCAAAAAAATGTACTTGAAAGGTAAAATGCTAATTAGCACTATTTACAAGTTGAAGTTTCAACTGGTTTTATACAAAATTTTGATATCAAAGTGTATGCAACAATTTATACCGAATTTTACTAAATTTTATCTAGTTTTTACTAATGAAAATAAATTGGAATGTGCAAAATTTCCAAGTTATTTGAAAAAATCTAAAAAAATGTCCTAAATCGTTACCTAATTATATATAAGTTCACGTTCCAATTATCAATTATGCAAAATTTTGATAATAGTCTGATACTATATTCAAAAAGCGATACTTTTTAAGTATTTTTAAGTATTATTGTTAATACTTTTAAGTAAAATAATATTTTATAATTGTTGAATATTTTTATTATTATTTTAACGAGCATGCAACTTTGAAAAATTGCAATATGAAGCTTTTTGGAAAGCAATAAACATTCAGTTTAATGACGGTCAAGATAATATTTCGACATTTGTAGAGAAACATCCCTTCGGAGCGATGGGATTTAAAGTTTAAATGGTTCCGAGAAACTCAAACCCATATGTTTGCATGTTGATATTGAAAAATTTCTATACATGAGTATTTTTCGTAAAAAAAGAATCGAAATATAATTGTTTCAAATAATAATATTCATCAATTTCTATATATTAGTATTTTGCGTAAAAAAGAATCGAAATATAATTATTTCAAATAATAATATTCATCAATTTCTATATATTAGTATTTTGCGTAAAAAAGAATCGAAATATAATTATTTCAAATAATAATATTCAAAAATTTCAATACATGAGTATTTTTCTTAAAAAAAGAATCGAAATATAATAAACGAAATATACTAATATATTGAAATTGGTGAGTATTGTTATTTGAAACAATCATATTAGGTTGTCAAATATCTCCCTTCCGCTTTTTTGCTCTTGGTTTATAATACAAAAAGGCGGAAGGGAGATATTTGACAACCTATTTCTTCGATTGTTGAATATGTTTTTATAAAACATTTAAGGTACTTTAAAAAACCATCTCATTTTACACAAGAGTAATAAATAAACATCTTTATTTATTAGTGTGGTCATATTCATTTTGGGTTTTTAAGCAATAAATTCTTTGACACTTCTTAAATTTTTTGACACTTCTTTGAACAATTATGACTGCAATGAGTGGTGTTCATAGATTACGCTGTCGATTCTTTTTGAGTACTATCGACGAAAAGAATCGATATTGGAAAATAGATCGAGCTAAAAAATCGATAGCAAAAGTATCGATATTTACTCTGTACTCGATATTTCGTTCCAACACTAGTCGGGAGCCAAATCGGTCGTTGAATTGTGTCGCCGAGTGTACGCCGAACGGCGCACACGGTGTTATTCAGCGCGCATACGGCTCGCCGAGCGTCGAACGACGAGCGTCGAGCGACGAGGGACAGTTGCGTCGAAGGCGCCCGAGTCCGTTCGCATTCGTACAGCGTACAAAGCGATTTCATAGAACTAGAGGTTTAGAGGTACAGCCACGGAAAACAACGACGACTGGCGTGACTTTGAGAGTGCGTAGGGAACAGATATATATAGACTATATTCTGTTACATATTTGAAGGCTAGGACTGTAGTCGAAACGTATGAATTTGAAGAAAACTTTTAAAACAGCTTTTTTTGGTGATCATTGCACTTGAGTAGTTTCTCGTAATAAGTATTGGGAACATTAAATTTATGATGATATATTTTTTCAATTAACCTATAAGTCTAACAATAAACTAGTGATGCATGGCATCGCGCCTTAAGATAAATTTCAAGTACTTCCTGTACTGAAAATTAAAATTCCTAAACAAGCTTTTGAGAATCTTAAAATTTGACTTTTTTCAAATATTTTTTTTATATTCTAACATTTTTCAACTTGTTTTCAATGCACTCATAATTGATCATAATGCTAAAATTGCAAATAGAATATCTAAAATATCAGTTTTAGAAACGAAACAAAATGTGGCAGTCTAACATATAAACTTGGGTACGGAACCCATAAAAATTAATTTTATAATTAAAATATTCATACAACATTTCTTTCAACTTTTTTTCTAGATCTCCAAAACCACTGGACTTGCCATTACAAAAATTTTATCAATTTTTCAGTCTGTAAATACAAGTAAAATGTTTTTTGAATCATTCAAATCGGCTGCTCCGTTCTCTCAAACCCATGTACCATTTTTGTCACTTTTTGCCCTGTATCTTCGAAACGGTTAGACCTGCTTTTGCCAAAAACTAATCAACGTCTCTCCTTCTTAATGCGAATTGAATGTTTTTTAAATCATTCAAATCGGCCGCTCTATTCTCTTAAAAATGGAAGTGCCATTTTTGTCACTTTTTGCCCTATATCTTCTAAACGGTTAGACCTTTGCCTAAAACTAATCAGTGCCTCTTCCTATTAAAACGAATTGAATGATTTTTGAATTATTCAAATCGGTTGATCCGTGTGCCCAAAATCGTCGATTACTTGTATCCCCATACACACAAAATGCCAAAATGTTCAGAAAATTTTGAAACGTGAAGATAAATAAAAAATTTCTTTCTCCCTCTCACTATTATAACAAATCGAATGTTTTTTGAATTATTCAAATTTGTTGATCCGTGTTCCCAAAATCGTCGACAATTTGTATCTGCACACACACACACAAAATGCAAAAATGTTCAGAAGGTTTTGAAACGTAAAGATAAACAAAAAGATTTTTTTTCTCTATTAATACAAATCGAATGTTTTTTGAATAATTCAAATCGGTTTATTCGTGTTCCCAAAATCGTCAACAATTTGTATCGGCACACATACAAAATGCCAAAATGTTCAGAAAGTTTTGAAACGTAAAGATAAATGAAAATTTTCATTTTCGATTGCTATAACTTATCTTATAGGAAGTTAAAAAATGCCATTTGGATCCAAAATCACCCTTTAACATGTGCACATTAAATTATTAAATATTTTATAAACATTTTATATTTTTTAGGTTAGGTTTGAAGTTCAGTTAGGTTAAGTTTGAATATAGTAGGTTGATCCGTGTTCCCGAAATCGTCGAAAATTTGTATCCGCACACACACAAAATGCCAAAATATTCAGAAGGTTTTGAAACGTAAAAATATAAAAAAAAATTATTTTCGATTATTATAACTTACCCTACAGGCAGTTCAAAAATGTCATTTGAGTCCAAAATCATCATTTGACATATGCACATGAAATTATTACATATTTTATAAAGGTTTTATATTTTTTAGGTTAGGTTTGAAGTTTACTTATATAGTTTAAACAAATGTCCTTGACATTTTCGACAGTATGTATCAAATCAACCGACTTGAATGGGTTACAAGCAATTTCAAAATTTCCAAAAAATGAAAAATGTTTTTCAAAAATTTCGAAATTAAAAAAAAAAAATTTAAAAAAATGTAGATTTTTTCCAAAAATTTAAAATACTGTACAGGACATTCTAGACATTCTATGAGGCATGATGCCATGCACCCTAGTTATGTTTTTTCTTTAGATATCGATGATCGCATTGATATTGAATCCGCCCAAAATTCATTCATAAAACGACCCCAAATGACAAATGCAATTCGAATGCAATAAAACGCATTATATATATATTATTATATTGTCTAGGATACATTACCATCGATGCATTACCACCAGTACGTCATTGTCTAATTCCCGGTGCCGTCGTTCCCAACGCACCCGCAAGGCCACGCTCTATCGCACTCTCTCTCGTCCCCCTTGTCCGCGCATGCGCACCGCCGTCGCCCTCGTCCTCACCGAGTGGCGAGAGTGGTGCCGCCGCTCCGTCGGTTCGGCGATCGCGCGAACTACCGTCGAGTCCGCATTCGTCGTCA
Source organism: Ctenocephalides felis (assembly GCF_003426905.1). Classification (NCBI taxonomy): domain Eukaryota; kingdom Metazoa; phylum Arthropoda; class Insecta; order Siphonaptera; family Pulicidae; genus Ctenocephalides; species Ctenocephalides felis. The sequence goes on along the minus strand of NW_020537758.1, from coordinate 1,767,054 downwards.
GTAGTTAAGTTATCGCAATGGCTTCCGCACGGGACACGGCAACATTTTTCTTAAAAGGAAACTGTAAGCAATTCGAACACGTACTGAAATTGTATCCTGAAGCTTTGAAACTGAAAGCGGAGAAGCGATCGAAAAAGCCGGAGGAACTGATCAAGTTGGATAATTGGTGAGATGATAGTAAAAAAGTATAAAGAAAAGTAGTGTGGGTAGAGGATAGGTACAATCGGCGAGGTGGAGGGTTGTGTGCTTTTTGTTTAAATCCTTTTGGATCTTTGTGCCTTTGTTTAATGACCAGTGCCGGGTTAATACACACATGCTGTTTTGATAGTGATACTTTTTTTAACATAAAATGGCTGCCTGGGTGAAAAGTTTATTTTACGTGTAGCGACGGTTTTGAGGGTGCACTCGGCGCGTTTTTTGTGTGTACGTACCCCGTGAACACTTCGGTAATGCGTTCAGGTCCTTTTAACACTAAATTTGAACGTTTTGATGAATTTTTGTACGAACATACTACGTATGCAGGTTTTCAAGATGGAGTTATCTTCACCACGTATAAAGAACCTTAAATAAAATCCATTTTGATACAAAGATTGTGAAAGAATGAATCTATTACCACCGGTCGTGTTTATCTTTATCCTGCGGCGTGCGTTTTCTGACTGAACGCTTTTCTAAGCGTTCTTATTAATTTATCCCCAATATTTTCTTTCTCGGTCTCGATTTGTCTTGATGTGATTTCACTAACACTAAAATCATCGCAAAACCTATATTTCTGTAATTCACAATTGGTGTAATGTAATTTTCCTATGTGTGGTTTCGGATGATTCACATATTCTAACCTGTGGAGCGAGTACAGTCCCTGGCGGTTAATTGTTAATTCCGGACGGACGGACGGTGACCTACTTTTTCCACGATTTATCACATTTTTCCAAAGGAATTGGGTCGAATTTGGGAAAAAAATTGAAGGGAATCGACGGCTGGTTAATTTGAAGGCAATTTTGGTTGAAAAATCGCACGGTTGTTGAACATATGGTACATTGGATTGGCTTACAAAACTGTTTTCTCATCATATATATTTCATATACACATTATCTTATATGTTAATATTGTTATAAAATTATATATGTATATGTATATATATGTATATATATGTATATATATGTATATATATATATATATATATATATATATATATATGTATATATATATAAGGTTGTCAAATATCTCCCTTCCGCTTTTTTGCTCTTGGTTTATAATACAACAAGGCGGAAGGGAGATATTTGACAACCTAATATATATATATATATATATATATATATATATATATATATATATATAATATGAGATTCAATCTTCAGGGCAATACATCAATTAAAAACTTGTATGACTTTTAAAACATTTTTGTTGTTTCCATACGTTTCGACACATTGTTTTGTGTCATCCTCAGTGGACTCTAGTTTAAAAACACAGATTAAAACTATTAATTAAAACTAATTTATAAGAAAGTGGTGTGGTGTAAAAACTCACATGTAATTGTAGTAATCATAATTATTTCATAATGATAATTGTTTACAAATGCATGTAACATGTGGGTAACAACAATGTTACATGTAAGTTTTTATACCATATCACTTTCTTATAAATTAGTTTTGATCAATAATTTCTATCTGTGCTTTCAAACTAGAGTCCACTGAGGATGACACAAAATAATGTGTCGAAACGTATGGAAACAATAAAAATGTTTTAAAAGTCATACAAGTTTTTAACTGATGTATTGCCCTGAAGATTGAATCTCACATATCTCAACATCAAAAGTATAAAAATTTAACACACATATATATATATACATATATATATATATATATATATATTAAACTTATAAAATCGTATATATATATATATATATATCTTGATAGTTTTTTCGACGTTGAAACATATTTCAAAGTAACTAGCAGCCCATTCGTCGAAATAAAAAATATATATATATGTATATGTATATACTAAAAATTGTATACTAAATAAATTGTTACTTAGCAGAACAACGTTTGCTGAGTCAGCTATTATATATATATATATATATATATATATATATATATATATATATTCATAATATTTTGCAGTCCAATCGTCGAATTAAAAAATATTAAAATATAATTTTTTTTGCATTAAACGTTTCGACACTTAATGTGTCATCATTCATATTATTTATGTAATATGTTTTTTTAGATTACTGTTGACACGCATTAAGTGTCGAAACGTTTAATTTTTTTTTATATTAATATTTTTTTAATTCGGCGATCGGGGCTGCAAAATACTTCAAATATGTATCAACGTCGACAAAACTATCATATATATAATAATTTTGATGTTAAAATATCAGTCTTCAGGGCAGTACATCAATTAATTCTTTAAAGTTGTAAAAATTCATAAAATTTTTGTTTTTTCATACGTTTCGACATATTATTTTGTCATCTTCAGTGAAATGTAAATTGGAATACTCTTAATTACTTCATAATAATAATAGTTCACATTAGCACTACTAAACTATTTGTTGCCAGTTTAATTTGAACAATTATATATACTATTACTACTAGAAATTTCTTTTAATAATATATATAATTGTTCAATTTAAATTGACAAGAAATATTTTAGTAGTGCTATTGTGAACTATTATTATCATGAAATAATTAAGAGTGTTCCAATGTACATTTCACTGAAGATGACATAAAATATGTCGAAAAGTATGGAATAATAAATTACAATTTTTTAATTGATGTATTGCCCTGAAGATTAAATCTTATCAATTTAAAAATATGAGCAAACATCACTTTTTTGCACTAATTTATTAAATATTAATTTTTCAAACGTTTTGAGTCTAGGTTTGTCTCATTATTAATGTATTAAACTTATAAAATTATAATACACTGATAATGAAGCAAACCTAGTCTCAAAACGTTTTTAAAATTAATATTATTTAATAAATTAGTCCAAAAAAGTGCTGTTTGTTCATATTTTTAAATTGATATCTATCCACACAGAATACATTCGTTATATACAAAATATATTTGTTTATTTAATACAAAATTTAATCAACTGTTTATTATGTACGTTTTGGCACTGTATGTGTGTCATCATTCAGCACATTGAAAAATTTCCAAAAGGTTCTTTTACAAAAATTTAAATTTTTTACAGAATTACTGGAAGATGTAACAATTATAATAAATATGAATACATACCAAACCAAGAGAAAAATACAACTTATTATTTAATTTGGTCACATGATCAACAAATTGCAAAATAATCAGCATTTAGTCCAATGATAATGATTATTTTTCTACTACATAATTTTAATATTTAACTTTTAATTATTAAATTTTAATCAATGGTTTGTTTTTTTCATTAAACAATGCCCTGAAAGTTTGTTTTTTTTATTTTTCCTGGTTTGAATTTGTCTAACTTGCTGAATGATGACACACATACAGTGTCGAAACGTACGTACTAAATAGTTAATTATTTATTGCCTTTTATTTTGAATAATTTGGCTGCAAAATACATGTTTTGTGACTGATGTCCTGAAGATGGAACGTACTTAGTTCCGAAACGTCGATAATAAATAAAAATCTCTTAATAAACTTTGGGTTTTTCGGTTTCGTGTCTTGATTTGACTCATTTTCAGAGCTACATTAAAAAATTACAGGATATAAAAAAAATTATAAATAATATTCCATAATATATTGTTTATATATTATTCCATAATATATCGTTTTAGAATTACTATTTGTATTTTGTAATTTTTTATATATTTTTATCTTATAATTTTGTAATTCTTTTAATTTAAAATTAAAGATGAGCTGAATAAAGACTCGAAACGTTAATAGACATTTTACTTTATTAATTTTTGTAAATTATTGGATCAAAGTTCAAAAACATCTTAATGTGTATCTTTCACAAGGATACAAATAAATGAAATCAAATTTATTTTATTAAATTAATTTGATTTTCAGACATTTAATTTGTATTTTTTTTAATTAATTTCTGCTTATTTTTTTAAAAACTCACATTTATCCACCAGTACTGATCTTTTTATGTATGAGTGTGTATTTTATGCATGTATATTTTCAATTGTTTTTAAAAAAAACACATTTATTTTATTTTCATTTTCTTTCTAAATTCATTACACATACATTTTTTTATTATATTTTCATTACTTAGATTAAATTTTTCCTTAATTATGTATATTAAATACATGTAATTAAATTATTCATTCTATTTTTTCAAGGTACCAAAATGAGTTGCCAAAAAAAATTAAATCTCGTGGTAAGGATGCACATCTTATTCACGAAGAACTTGTGCAGATGATGAAATGGAAACAGACGGTAAGAATCTTAACATTTATTAATTTTTAAGCAAACAAAAAGGACTCATTTTTTATCTAAATTAATATATTTTTAATGTTTTTGTTTTCAGCGTGGAAAGTTTTACCCACAGCTGTCTTATTTAGTAAAAGTTAACACACCCAGAGCTGTGATGGCAGAAACCAAAAAGGCTTTCCGTAAACTCCCAAACTTAGAACAAGCTATAACAGCACTATCAAATTTGAAAGGAGTTGGTAAGAAATATAACAAACACATAATAAATTAAATATAATTTCTTAAATACATTTAATATCAAATTTTTTCCAGGTACTACGATGGCATCTGCTCTTTTATGTGCTGCTGCTCCAGAAACTGCCCCTTTCATGGCCGATGAATGTCTGATGGCAATTCCAGAAATTGAAGGAATCGATTACACAACTAAGGAATATTTAAACTTTGTATCGCACATCCAGGCTACTGTTAACAGACTGAACGGAGATGAAAAGAAAGAGGAGGGTGCTGAAAATGGGGAAGAAAAGAAGGAAAAATACTGGTCACCACACAGGTAAACATAATAAATAAACTAGCTGTAAGTGGAATTCTGTCTTAAGGCAATTAGGGCATTGTGCCTTAAGGCAAATTGCTGGAACTTCCCGTACCAAAAATTATTATTTTTTTAAAAACGATTAACATTTTTGAAAAAATTTTACTTCGCAAAAATAAGATTTTTGAGAAACTATAAATTGGACAAAGAATTACTTTTTCTTGAAAAAAAAATTGTTAAAAAAAAAAAAATTCTAAAAAAAATTTTTTTTAATTTTTTTTTTATTGAAAAAAAAAATGTTTTCTTTATTTTGATATATCTTGGAAGATCTGAACTTTTTTTCAAAGCAATCGTACTGCTTTAACTGCATAGAGACAAAATATAAAGCGCGTAAGCGCCGCGTCGCTGTCTAACGGATAAATATTGGTACGGAACCCATAGGAATGTAAACAAAATTTATATCTATTGTTAAAATCTCTATAAAATATCTGATAATTTGATGTGCATATGTCTAATGATCATTTTTGACCGCGAAATGGCACTTTTTTTTACTTTTTTCGTTAGATCTCCGAAACCGCTAGACCTGCCCTCATTAAAATTTTATCGATTCTTCATCTTGTTAATACAAGTGAAATGTTTTTTGAATTATTCAAATCGGACGCTCCGTTCTCTTAAAAACTGAGTTACCGTTTTCGGCACTTTTTGCCCCGTATCTTTGGAACGGCTGGACCTGCCTTCGCCAAAAACTAATCAGCACGTCTCCTTATCAATACGAATCGAATGTTTTTTGAATTATTCAAATCGGTTGATCCGTGTTTCCGAAATCGTCGACGAAAATTTGTATCCGCACATAATACATACACACACACACACACACACACACACATACATCCATTTTTTCTAAGGTATGCCAAAATGTTCAGAAACCTCTGAAACGTAAAGATATATAAAAATGTTCATTTTCGATTTTTTTGCGATTACTATAACTTGCCCTACGGGAAGTTAATAATAATATATAATTTATATGTTTACATATACTAATGGTGTATCAATTATCCCTTTAGGGTTGAGTTAGCCTTATGGACGCACTACATAGTATCAGATTTAAGACCCGAGTTACTAGATGATGTCCCCGGCTTCCCGCCTATGTCCAAAGACAAACCCTTATCACACAATGGTATTAATGGAAATGAAATTGAGCCGTCCGATGAAAGTAATCAGGAACCTGTGAACGGTAAGCACAATGGTAAATCACTCAATTGCTGCATTTATTAATATTAACAGGTAATTTTATATTGATTGTTTTTTTTTTTTTTGTTTTTAGGTAAAGTGTCAGCAGATGTTATGGATGATTCAACTACCTCATACACTGAAGACTCCCTGGACAAGCCACCCACACCAATCGTAACGGGAGATGAAACGAGTGATAGTGCAAATAGCTTAGAACCACCTTCGTCACTCAAACGGTAAGATAATAGATTATTTTATATATTTTGAAATTTGAAGATAATTATTGCAAATTTGAAAGGCTTGATGCTTCTTTAGAAACAGTGCATTACTACAAAAATTATTTAATAAATTTAAATATCACGTGGGGCTCGTAAGATATCACGTGCATTTATATTTTACCTGAATTTTCAAACAAATCAATTTTTTTTGGGGGGGGGGAGGTTAAAATCCTAAAAAAATCGATCACGTGATTAATTGAGGCTCCCTAACCAGAATTTCATATATTGAACATTTCTCAGTGATTTTTATCAATATTCATTGAAATAATTAAAAAAGTCTAGATTTTCCTAAATATAACAAATTTAAATTATTTCTGTATAAATTCTACTAAATTAGCTAATATAAATATAATTCTACTATTCAATTGTAAAACTAATATAAATATATTGGGAATATAAAATATTTAAGTCATAATTTTACCTCAAATTGAAAAATAAATTATTACAACATAATTATTTTAACAAATTTATTTAAAAAAAATTTTCTTCAAAAACTATAATAAAATATAAACAAAATCAATGATAAAAAAATATTAAGTATATTATTACATTAAATTAATAGACAATAACTTTCTAAAATTTTATCCTTAAAATATTTTTTTTTAATATTCTTATAATTCATTATTTAAATAAAAAATTTGATAACTCTTATATTAATTACATACTTACAAATTGATCTAATTTGCATAGTTAAAGTTACACACATATTATTACTACATAGTCTTATATGAAGCATTTTTAATGAAAAATTACTATTTATTGATTTATTATTATCAAATATTCTGATTATGAAATTTTGTGTCTTTATTTTATCCTTTTTTAATTATCATAAATATTTCTTATTACGAAAATTCGGGACTAGGGAATGCAATACCGATGGAAAATTTCAATACCGGTATTTCGGTAATTTTTCATTTTAAAACCGGAATACCGGTAAATTACCGGTATTTTTATTATCTTCAACAAACGTAAATAAAATTGAAAGTTACTAGTACAAATATAAGAAAAACGTATATACAACTACAACTATATTCAACTAAACAATAAAATAAAACAATAAATTTATTTTTTTAAATAATAATTTAACAAAAGCATATGCAATTTAATTAATTCATTATCACTATCAAGTATATTGAGTACTTTTCACCAAAAACAAACTTATGAGTAAGAAAGGCCAAAAACTCATAAAAGATCATATTGCATTATTATAATAAACTGCATTGTCTGTATCCAATGAGAATTAGCATAATCTCCAATATTTTAAAAAAAATAATTTTTCTACACTAATTTAAGATCGGATACTTTGTCGAGATAAATAATTAGTTACTATAATTGTTGAGTATTGTTATTTAAAACAATGCGATGCTTCTATAGTATTTTCAAACTTCAAAACGTCGAAAAATAATATTTTATAATTGTAATAAGAAACAAAAATATTTAGTAATTATCATAATTATTATGTATAAAGTTAGAAAAAAATAAAGATTACGCAATATGATATAAAATATTTTGGCGCAAATATTTAAAAACCGTTACATTTTTACAAAAGATGAAACAAACAGAATTATCTATCAGTACTATTCTATTTATTGTAATACGATATGAAGCCCTTTGGAAAGCAATAAATATTCAGTTTAATGACGAGATGAGATAATATTTGACATTTGTTTATCTTATAGAAGCACGTGAAGATATAGCTGTTTATGCGATTATAGAATTTAAAGATAAATTTGTTCCGAGAAATTTAAACATTAGGGTATTTTGTATATCAAATAGCGTTTATGTAAAATTACCGAAAATACCGGTATTTTTGGAATAAATACCGGTAAAAATACCGCCGAAAAATCGGGCGGTTCACCGGTAATTCGGTATACCGGTATACCGGTATTGCATTCCCTATTCGGGACTATTTTAGGATTAGGAATTTATTATATTTATTTCTAAAAAGAGATATATCATAGGAGATAATCTCTTTAAATGCATTTACACCCAGGATATTGCCTTAAAAATTATTTTGATCGGCAATAAATCTGTGCAAGAAAAAATAAAAATAATTTCCAATTATTCAATTAACTGCAAGATTTATTTTGAGTAATACATTATTGAGCGAATAATGAAGTGCTCTTTATTATGGTTCATTAAACTTTACTTAAGTTATTTTTAACTTCCGCGAAGGAGAAGTTTTATGTTTTCAATCATCAAAAAATCCGAATTGCTATTTTTGTTTCTCGACGTTTCAAGCCATTCTGAATCGAATGAGACCAAATTTGGAAAAAGTATGTGTGTGTGTGTGTATGTGAACAGATTTTTGCCGTAAATCGACGTTTTCTTGAAACGGCGGACCAATTTCAAAAATTTAAAAGCCACTCGATGTATCTGAATGAGGACTATTGTTTGTCAATTTTGTGCGACGTTCGGCCAAGCCGTTTCTTTATAAGTCGCAGAAAAGTGAAAAATATTTCGTCTACGTTTTTAGCCCGCAATTCTGAATCGATTTTGAAAATTCAAAAACCGTTCGAACGATATTGGTTGGGAATCGTGCTGATTAGTTTTTGGTAAAGATCGCCTGGGCGTTTTCTTGTAATAAAGTTTAAAAAAAAAAAAATCGATTTTTATGATTATTTTTTTGACGGTAGATACCATAGTTTTCCTAGGTCATACTAAAATATTACGCCCTACGACCCTGGTTCAGCTTTAAAATTCGTCAAAGTTTGCAAATTGGTATCGTTTTTTGGCATTTGTCAAAATTAGACCTTTGATCGACGTTTTCTCAAAAAACGCCTGAACCGATTTTAGAAATTTAAAAGCCATTGATGTATTTCGGTGAGGACTATTGTTTGTCTTTTTGTGCGACAATCTGCCAAGCCGTGAAAAACGGCTCGGTGAAAATCTACCGAGCCGTTTTTTTGTAATTAACTGTTGAAAAAAAAAAATAGGCCGATTTTTATGGAACCTTTTTTGGTGATATATATCATAGTCTTATAGAACTTACTGAATTATAACGGCCTCACGACAAGTAGTTTAATTTTAAAAATTCATCAAAGTTTGAGAAAATCAGTAGTTTTTTTGACGTTTGTTAAAATTAAAATTAGATGATTTAGTTGGTATAACGATAGAGTACTTGGTCTTGAACATAGTAAACCATTAAAATACCACGGAAACTGGTTCAATTATAATTATTGATTAATTAAAATTATTTATTTTTTTAAATTTGCTTTTAGAAAATACTCCGAGTTAATGTGTTCGTTCTTTCGTTTGCAATGATGTGTAATAAATCCACTTGGAATACTTATAATCACTCATAAATTAATTTATTTTTTATTGATTAAGTCGATTATTTACACATTTCGGGAAGTTCATGTAACTTGCCTCAAAGCAAAATACCAAACCAACTAGTTTTTAATATGCTTTCAAAAGTCTATAATATTTTTTATTGATTTCGGAAAGTCATTTTTTTGTTCGTATTGGGCGAAGAATATTTTAATATTATTTTCTTCCAAATGGTTAATTGTTACTCAGTGTAATTATTACAAAGTTGCGTACAAAAGACATAATTATTGTGGAACAAAACGAATACTTTTGCTTCAATTGAAACTTCTCAACAATGAACATTTCAATCAATTCCTTCTTCGAGTATTTCATCCTGCATTCCATGTGTGAATTTCTCTCTATCTCAGGCC
>NW_020537758.1:1646864-1755970 GCF_003426905.1 Ctenocephalides felis | reverse complement strand
TTATAAAAAGAATTCTGTAATCGTTATCATTAATGTTGTTTTTTTATGTTTAAATATTCCTAGTTCCGAAACATTATAATTAAACATCTACAAAAAACTTGTTTTTTATATTTAAATTGTTTGGAAAAAAACTCTACGGAAAAAAATTTAAAGACACCAAATGTGGTCGCGACCCATAGTTTAAGAAGCCACGGTCTAAAATCATAACTACTCAACTTATGTTAAAATTTTATTTAACGGTCTCAAATTATGTAAAAATATTTTAAAAAACTTATCAATTTTATTGACCTTTATTTTGCATTTAAATTTATATTTTGGAAACGGCCGCTTACTTTTTTTGTCAGTCATACAGGTTGAAAATCACTGAATTAAGATATTTATATTTAACATATTTATTTGTTTTCGAAACGAGTTAAATATGCGTTTGAATTAACAATATATATATTAGGGTGGCCCTTAATATGGATCTTTTCGAATTTCTTTGCTCCCAGGGGCTCAAATGCTTCTAAATTGATATAAAAAAATTGTGTAAAAATGTTGGTTCTTAATATTAACTTTAAGATAGTCCGCACTTCGACCAAAGATTCTTGGTTCTTCGTTCTAAATAAATACTTATTTATAAAATATTTCAAATTTTTGTTGTAATTTTTTTTAAGCAAATACAATATTTTTCTCAACTTTTTAATTCACTTGCCTCTAAGTTACCAATTTCTTAAAAACAATTGGAATTTTACTCATGATATTTTCATAAGAAAATTTTGTGGTCTTTGTTAGAGTTAATATTAAGATCTAAAATTTTCAGAAAATTGTTTTTTTTTTCAATTTGGAAGCATTTGAGCCTCTGGGAGCAAAGAAATTCGAAAACGTACCTATCAAGGACCACCTTTCTAAAAATTCTATTATTTATTTACGAATACAGGATTTTATAAGAATTTAAATATTTATTCACTCTTTTCCATTTGACCTTTGGAAGAAGACAGATTATATTTATTAACTTCTTGAATGAATAAGTATGAGATTTTCAATTCTTGTTTTTTTTTGTAGTTTATTGTGTGAGACACCACTGTATATATTTCTTCTATCACCAATAATTTTCGTTTCTCTATTATTGCCAAAGCATCTGTTTAGATTTTACATTCCACAATTTGATTTCGACTCCTTGTGTGTGATAATTTAACTTGAACAATTTGTGTCCCATAAAAGAGATATTTAAAGTTTTCATAAAGATATTGAATCGAATCAGAAATTGCATATATTTATAATTATTTTGTGTCTATACGACGACAAAAGTTGCTGTAAATTTGCCTTCATTAATACATATATTTTTAATATTAAGTTTTAATAATTTCGTGGTGTATTTTGTGGTGCACTTGCGCATAAGATAATTGAATCATTTTATACGCAAGTGCATTTAGTGTAGTTTTTAGTTTCAAAGTGATCCCAAAAATTTGTGATGAGATAAACACAGAAATTAGTTTTTGATTTCATTAAAATAAGAGAACGATATTTTTGTGAAGGATTATTCAAGTCCCGGAGAATGAACATTTTTTAAAATTCTAAATAGTGTTTAAGTTTTCATTTCTTCACGTAGAACTTTTATAATTATCTGCGACGAATCAGTTTTATTTTATACCCACAAATCGAATATAACAAACAAATGAAAAAAATGTTATTATACAAAATAGGACTCACAAACAAATGGCCTTATTCATTACTACAAAATAAGAAAACGACTCGCAAAAATAAAATTGTGTTTAACATTTACAATATAAGAAGCACAACATTTTTAACATAGAGTTTAATATTGACGAAAAGACATGCTTTACAAATTTATAATAATAAAATAATCTTTGCACGAAACAGGGAATGAGAATTTTGGATTTTAGATATTGAAAACGATTTTATCTGTTTCGTGTGTAGATTAATAATCCGACTAGAAAAAATTACAAGAGGAACAGATGAAAGAAATTTACTTAAATGTTTTTGGTCTGAATACAAGTCTGTTCCTTTTATTAATTTCTAAAAAATGATATTCTGGTAGCTGTTGTATAAATTCTGAAGTGTGATACAAAACGATGTACTCTCGAAATCATCCCCCTCAGACAATGGTTTAATAAAAATATTGTAGTATTGGATCACTGATTATTAACGAAATATATATTACTTTTAAAATAATCTTGTGTTATTTTTTTTTTACAGGATTTGATGTTGATTCACAATGCATGGTTTAGTTTTTGTTGGATTTTTTATACAAAAGGTGCGTTATTTGGAAATATACATTTCGTTTTTTTGGTTTCTTTGGTTTCTTGGCTGTCTTTGCTTCTTCTATGGGCATTTCTTATTCTTAACAATTTTTAGTTTTTTGAGGAATTTTTGTTTGATTACTATGAGTAATTGCTAATCGTTTTCTAATGATCAAATGTGACATATTTGATTTATGACGATTTATTCACTAGGTTTATATATAAATAATTGAAAAAATGTTCGTATTGCATGGCGCAACAGGTATATGTATTTACTCAATGTCTGTGTTTCAAATTCTTTTATTTTAAAAAAGAATATATTAATTTTTTTCATGTGCCTTTCGTATTTTTTATAAATCATACTTTGTTAATTAACGGTTGTCAAAAGTTACAACAAAAATTCCAATTCGAGAAAAAGATTGATTTTAAACTTCTTTATTTATGGGATCGCTTTCTTACATCTTGACGTTGTTTTTTCAGTTTTTTTCTATATTTTTTCATCACTAATTTCTTTCTTTTCTTGTTTGATATCTTCATTTCTTTATTTCGGTATTGCGTAATTTCTTTCTTTTATTCACTCTTTGACTTTATATGAAATGAATGTAATGAAAGTTACAGTATTTGTAATAATATATTTGAAAACGTCTAAAATTCCTCGAATATTTTATTACGGTACGGGAAGTTCCAGCAATTTGCCTTAAGGCACGATGCCATAAAACACTAGTTTTTTTAATTAATTATGAAGAAAATTTGATACAAGGCTCAAAACCCAAAAATTATAAGAATATATAATACTTGATTCATTTATAAAACGATCAAGGTAAGAAATTTATTAGTTTAATTCTTCGAATACAATAATATATGAAGATTTTAAGTTAAAGTATTTTAGTAATTTATGATAAAAAAATGATAAAAATGTTATTAAAATGTAAACTAATTGAGTTTTAATTTTAGATGAGAATAAAATCATTCATTGTGGTTGAATTTGAAGATGGGGTGGATATAATCCCAAAAAATTGTTCACTAGGGAAGGTTGTACATACTTTTGTCCTAATTGAGAGGATAGAATTTTAACTGTTTTTTATTTAATCCTAAATAGTATTGGCTACCCTCAAATAGTATGTTGTCCAGGTTTTGAATTACTGAAGTATGGTCACCTTAGAATTTTTACAGTATTTATAATAATTTATTTGAAAACGTTTAAAATTTCTCGAATATTTCATTACAGTACAGGAAGTTCCAGCAATTTGCCTTAAGGTACGATGCCATACACCCCTAGTTTAATTTATTTCATCATTTCTTTTATATTCATGGGTATATTTATTCATTTCCTTCTACTTTTTTCCATTCTTATTAGTTCAATATTTTCCTTAGGTCGGTGGTCTTCATAATTAATTTCTAATTCACATTTCTCTCTGTTGCGTTCAAATTGTTCTGATGATGCGAACCTTTTCTTTCTTTCCTTTCTTTCTTTCCTTCCCTTCGAAATTATTTATTTCAAGTATATAAGTGAGCTTCAGAATTGCAGCTAGAATTAAAATTAAAATTCGAGTCATTTTCGATATTAAAAAAAACATTGCGAACTAAACTAGTGGGGTGGGTGGCATCGTGCCTTAAGGCAAATTGCTGGAACTTCCCGTACCGTAACGAAATGTTCGAGGAATACTGAATGTTTTCAAATAGATTATTATAAATATTGTAACATTGTCTAATATTCATAAGAATTATATAAACTGAATTGCAGAGTTGAAATTATTTGTTTCAACAAAAAACTAAAAAAAAAAAAAAAAAAGAACAACAATTTTTTTTCCAAAATCAATTATTTTGTTAAGACAAGCAGAAAGTTTTTTGAATCATTCAAATCGGACGCTTAGTTCTCTCAAAACTGCCATTTTTTACATATTTAGCTCCGTATCTTCGAAATGGCTGGGCCTGCCTTTGCCAAAAACTAATAAACACTTCTCCCAATCATTACTAATTGAATGTTTTTAGATCATTCAAATCGGATACTCCGTTCTCTCAAAAATTCGATTTCTATTTTCCGCACTCTTTGCTCCGTATCTCCGAAACGGCTGGACCTGCCTTTGCCAAAAACTAATCAGCTCTTTTCTCTATCAATAGGAATCGAATGTTTTTTGAACCATTCAAATCGGTTGATCCGTGCGCCCTAAAACGTGACTGGAAATTTGTATCCACACATACATACACACACACGCATACACACACACACACACACATACACACACACACACACATCCATTTTTTCTGAGGTATGCCAGTAAAATGTTCAGAAACCTTCAAAACGTCGAGAAATGTAAAAATTTTCAATTCCGATTTTCGGCCCATTACAATAACTTACCCTATGGGAAGTTAAAAAATAATTCAAATCGAATGCATTTAGCTCCGTATCTCCGAAACGGCTGGACCTTGCCAAAAACTAATCACCACTTGTCCCCATCAGTACAAACAGAATGTTTTTGAATCATTCAAATATGCTCTCAAAAACTCGATTTCTATTTTCTGCACTCTTTGTCTGTATCTCCGAAATGGCTGGACCTATCTTTGCAAAAAAACTAGTAGTGTATGGCATCGCGCCTTATGGGGGTCTTCCTATGTGACGGCCTGTTTTTTAGGGATATTTTAGATTTTTTTTTCTACGACCAGTAAATAGTTAGAGCTTCAAGTTTTTTTATCATTTATTAATACATATTTGGACAGTATAAATATAAAATTTCAGCTAAAAAAAATTAGTCCAACTAGAGTTACAGCGCTCTAAACACCCCCCCTCAAAACAAAGAGCTCCCACTGTCTCCACGATTCCGGCTGATCGGCTTATCTGACCAAAAAAAAATAAACGGCGTTTTAATTTGTAGGCTTAAAAGCACGGAATGAACTACAATCAAATGAATAGAAAAAAAATTGGATGTTTTATAGACATTTGAAATAAAAGTTGCAAATTAGGCGGGTTTTTTTTTTTGTTTTTTTGCTATAAAAAATCGAAGTTTTGAAATTTTTGATTGATAATAGTTCATTCCATGCGTTTAAATATATTGAATGTGCCCTGTAAATTTCAAGTAATTCGGTCCAGCCGTTTCTGAGATACAATGGAGACAAGTATGAAAAACACAGTTTTGAGAAAAACGCGTTTAAAGATAAAATGATCGTTGTACTATATACTATATGTATACTTTTTAAATGGCTGTAACTCAAAAACTATTTGAGATATCGCTTTGAAATTTTAATGTTATTTTTAAAGGTATAATCTACCGAAATATGAAATAAAAAAAAATTCAATTTTTTCAACTCATCACATAGGAAGACCCCCTTTAGGAAAATTGCTGAAACATTCTTGTACCTCTTTTCGTTCTTTCTTTCTACTTTTCGAAAATACCAATGGATGGATGTAAACCGAAACCTTTCTAATTAACTTCCCGTAGGGCAAGTTATAGTAATCGCAAAAAAATCGAAAATGAAAATTTTTATATATCTTTACGTTTCAAAGGTTTCTGAACATTTTGGCATACCTTAGAAAAAATGGATGTATGTGTGTGTGTGTGTGTGTGTGTATGTGTGTGTGTATGTGTGTGTGTGTATGTATGTGTGGATACAAATTTCCAGTCACGTTTTAGGGCGCGCACGGATCAACCGATTTGAATAATTCAAAAAACATTCGATCCGTACTGATAAGGAGACGTGCTGATTAGTTTTTGGCAAAGGCAGGTCAAGCCGTTCCGAAGATACGGGGCAAAAAGTTCCGAAAACGGTAACTCAGTTTTTAAGAGAACGGAGCGTCCGATTTTAATAATTCAAAAAACATTTTATTTGTATTGACAAGATGAAGAATCGATACAACTTTCATGAAGGTAGGTCCAGCGGTTTCGGAGATATAGAGGAAAAAGTAAAAAAATGAGCCATTTGGCGGTCAAAAATGATCATTAGACATATGCACATCAAATTATCAGATATTTTATAGAGATTTTAACAATAAGTATACATTTTGTTAACATTCCTATCGGTTCCGTACCAATGCTTATGCGATAGACAGCGACGCGGCGCTTACGCGCTTTATATTTTGTCCCTATGTAGTTAAAGCAGTACGATTGCTTTGAAAAAAAAGTTCAGATCTTCCACAATATGTCAAAATAAAGAAAAAAAAATTTTTTTCAAAAAAAAAAAATCTTATCTTATTTTTTAAAAGTAATTTTTTTTCAAAAATGTTAATCGTTTTGAAAAAAAATAATAATTGTTGGTACGGGAAGTTCCAGCAATTTGCCTTAAGGCACGATGCCCTAATTGCCTTAAGACAGAATTCCACTTACAGCTAGTTTCTATTTTACCTCTGCCCTGCGCACTGGGCGCCTCGTCGGCATCCATCTTAACACGTTCGAACGTCCGACGCGGCGCCCTCCGTCGGTCAAGTCAGTCAAGTCAGTCGGTTGTCGAACGCCTCCGTCGGACGACGACACGAGCCAACCGAAACAAATATATTTTGGATACGAGTAATAATGAAAAATAAATTAATTAATTTTGTAATAAAAGAAATAAACAAGGTTGTTTTGTTGTCGTTATGTAATTTATTAAATGATACGTGTGCGATGATGATGGAATGTTTGATGGACAAGGTGGGAAAAATTCATTTAAAATAGTTGTTCATAAATTGTAGTGGTCTTGGGTGTTTATTCACTTTGTTTTTAATTTTTTTTGTGTATCAGTGTGTATGCTGTCAATTCACTATTTAGTTGAAATTATTATAAATTTGTAGTTACTGCGTGAAGATGAACTTCTTCAATCTTTACCAGCATCATATTTTATTTCATATTTTCGCAAGACTATTCAGTTGAAGTTATTACAAATTTGTTAAATTTTATACAATTTACTTCCAACCCAGTATCCTTCGGACTCATTCTTACACATTCTTACACGGTGAAGATGAAATTCTTCATTCTTCATTGACATCATATTTTAATTCACTATTCTCGGAAGGCTATTCATTTGAAGTTTTACCAATTTGGTAAATTCCATGCAATTTGCTTCCAACCCAGTTTCCTTTGGATAGATACTTCTCATTTTTACACGGTGAACTTTTTCATTCTTTACCAGCATCATATTTTATTTCACTATTTTCGGAAGTCTATTCAGTTGAAGTTATTGTCAATTTATCAAATTCTATGCAATTTGCTTTCAACCTAGTTTCCTTCGGACTGTAGTTTCTGGTTATGATGAAATTCTTCATTCTTCACTTCATCATATTTTAATTCAATATTCTTCGGCTATTCTTTTGAAGTTTTACAAATTTGTCAAATTCCATACAATTTACTTCCAACTCAATTTTCATCGGACAGTGGTTACTGCTGATCACCAGCATCATTTTTGGAAACTATAGGCATTTTTAATTTTTATTGGATTTTCTTAAAATTTATGAATTTACAAAACAAACCTAATTTCTTATCTTACATACACACATTCCTAGATTTTTTAACGAATTTATTTTCCCAACTTACTTAATTACTGCAATATATATATATATACATATATATATACATATATATATATATTGGATACGAGTATTAATGAAAAATATTTAATTTTATAATTGTTGGTTGCTTAGTTGTGATTATGTAATTTACTAAATGATACGTGTGCGATGATGATGGAATGTTTGATGGACAAGATGGGAAAAATTTATCATAAAATAGTTGTTCATAAATTGTAGTGGTTTTTAGGTGTTTAACCACTTTGTTTTTATTTTTTTTTGTGTACCAGTGTGTATGCTGTCAATTTACTATTCAGTTGAAATTATCATAAATTTGTAAAATTTTATACAATTTGCTTCCAACCCAGTTTACTTCGGACTGTGGTTACTGCGTGAAGATGAAATTCTTCATTTTTCACCAGCATCATATTTTCTCAAGACTATTCAGTTGAAGTTATTACAAATTTGTTAAATTTTATACAATTTACTTCCACCCCAGTTTCCTTCGGACTGTATTTACTGCGTAAAGATGAACGTCTTCAATCTTCACCAGCATCATATTTTATTTCATATTTTTGCAAGTTCAAGTTATTACAAATTTGACAAATTCAATATAAATTACTTCCAATCCAGTATCCTTTGGACTCATTTTTACACATTCTTACACGGTAAAGATGAAATTTTTTATTCTTCACTGGCATCATATTTCTATTCACTATTCTCGGAAGAAGGTTCATTTGAAATCCTACAAATTTGTCAAATTTCATACAATTTGCTTCCAACCCAGTTTCCTTCAAACTGTGGTCACTGCTTATTCTTACATGGTGAAGATCAACTTCTTCATTTTTCACCAGGACCATTTTTTAAAATTCTATTATATATGTCCTGAATTTTTAAATAAATTGATCTTTTCTCCGCACAATTAATTTAAAAAAAAATAATAAAAAACTGTTTTTTTTTGGTTTAATTACGACGTTTTGGAACTAAATTTAGTTCATCACCAGCTTTCTTCTGCAACTTTTATCTATGAAAGTAAATTCACTTAATACTTGAAAATTTGACTTCACTTCACCTTTGTTGTATATGTCTATTACATCGTAGTGCATAAGTTTATTGACTCAAATTGAAACCATAAAATATCGTTTATTTTTCTTTTTTTAACTTCTTGTAGGGTAAGTTATAGTAATGAGCCAAAAATCGAAAATGAAAATTTGTGCATATCTTCACGTTTCAGAGGTTTCTGAACATTTTGGCATACATCAGAAAAAATGGATGTGTGTGTGTGGAGACAATTTTTTTCGACGATTTCGGGCGCACGGATAAACTGATTTGAATGGTTCAAAAAACATTCGATTCCTATTGCTAGGGAGATGTGTTGATTAGTTTTTGTCAAAGGCAGTTTCGGAGAAACAGAGCTAAATGTGCAAAAAATGGCAGTTTTTGAGATTTCTGAGCGTCCGATTCAAAAAACTTCCTGTTTGTTTTAACAAAATAATTGCTTTTGGAAAAAAACATTTTTTGTTTAAATTTTTTTTCAAAAAATATTTTTTTTTGAATATCGAAAATAATTCAGATTTCAATTGTAATTCTGACTGAAGTTCTAATATACTTTAAACAAATAATTTCACCTTTGCAATTCAGTTTATATAATTCTTATAAATATTAGACAATTTTATAATATTTATTTATAATAATCTATTTGAAAACATTCAGTATTCCTCGAACATTTCGTTACGGTACGGGAAGTTCCAGCAATTTGCCTTAGGGCACGATGCCATACACCACTAGTTTAAATTTAAAATTAGTCACTGGGGCAAATGATGTGCAAAGCTCTCATGCAGGTATAAAAATATATTTTTGATTGAAAATTGTTCAATATAACAATTTATAATAAAACACATTTTATCCACTAACGCTCTTAAAGATTAATAACTAGTTTAAGTGATTTGTGACCTTTGAGGTGAAGCCAAAAACTTTTCACAATATCTCGATTAGTTCTTCTAGTTTTATTCTGTTTATTTTCCGCAATAATCTTTGATAATTTTTAATAAGATACAAAATTTCTTATGTATTCAAAAATCCTTTAATTCTTTCCTCCGTGGGTGTGATGATTATTCCATTACATCATGCAAAGTTTCCTTCTCTGTCGATACAATGTTCCGTTTTCATTATTAATAAAACAGAAGGAGAACGATCAAAAGATTGTTAGTTAGTCATCTCGTTAGCTGCACAAAGTTTTGCATCTGCAGCTGCAGCAGCAATAGAATAGAAGCTGCAGCAGCAGCGATAGAAGCTCTAGAAGTCTGCGTCTACTTTGTCGAGAAAGTCGAAAGCAACTTTAAGGCTAAACTTGGCAAAGTTCAACGCAAGTGGGCGTTTTGTAAAGGAAATACTAATTATCGAAATGAATAATAATATTATATCAAATGCTAACATTTCAACTTTATTAAATGAGGCTAATGTTGCAAACGTTTCGAGATTTTAGTTTATATTTGTACCAGTGCTTACCCGTAGGTAGAAAATGAAAATTTTTGCATTTCTTCACGTTTCAGAGGTTTCTGAACGTTTTGGCATACCTCAGAAATAATGGATGTGTGTGTAATACTAAAATAAAAATTGTATCCATACATACATACATACACAGTATTTCAGAGGTTCTGAAACACTGTGTATGTAGATATACATATACAATTTTTTGTTCAAGTTTTTGGAAGTTCTGCTCAACCGATTTGAATGGTTAAAAATTATTCGATTTCTATTGATAGGGTGATGTGCTGATAGTTTTTGGCAAAGGCAGGTCCAGCCGTTTTGAAGATACGAGGCAAAGAGTGCAGAAAATAGAAATCGTTTTTGAGAGAACGGAGCATCCGATTTCAATGATTAAAAAAATATTGAATTTGTATTATCGGGAAAGTGGTAATTAGTTTTTGAGAAAAGCAGGTCCAGCCGTTTTGGAGATACAGAGCTAAATGTGCAAAAAATAGCAGTTTTTGAGAGAACTAAGCATCTGGTTTGAATGATTCTAAAAACTTTTAACAAAATAATTGCTTTTGGATAAAAAATTTTTGTTTCAATTTTTTTTTGAATATTGAAAATAATTCAAATTTTAATTTTAATTCTGGCTAAATCTAAATATCACTTATATACATATATAAATAATTTTAACTTTGCAATTCAGTTTATATAATTCTTATAAATATTAGACAATGTTACAAATTTATAATAATCTATTTGAAAACATTTAATATTTCTCGAACATTTTGTTAAGGTACGGGAAGTTCCAGCAATTTGCTTTAAAGCACAATTCCATACAAACCTAGTTTAAATTTTGGTCAGTACATATATTGAAAACATTTTCTTGAAATATTTTTTTACCCTATTTAACTATTTATTATGTACTTTTTGACACTGTATGTGTGTCATCATTTAATCTTATATAATTGTAAAATTTAATTAAAGTTCAGAATTAAGGGTTGGTTCAAAAATAAAATAAAATGCTACAAGATTTAAGAAGACTGCTGAACGTAATATGTAAGAAAAGACAATTTTATAAATTTGTTTCAAATTTAAATTTAAGAGACTATTTAAGCAGAACACGATAAAAGTTTTCTTTTGTTATAGAAATTCAAATAAAAATATCTCTGAGAAATTAGACACATGGAATGTCCCATAAGCGCGTGTTCGTTTTTTGCCAAATAATTATAACATTTAAACTATTTGTCTAAAATAATCAGTATGGTTAGCAAATTTGTACAAAATTGAATAATCTGCAAAATTTTCTAACATTATAATGCTTACAAATCACTCACAAATTAATATATTGATTTCTTGTCTTTTTTATATTCACACATATGGGGAAGTTTACATAACTTGCCTTAAGGCAAAGTATAACTTACATCTGGTATTATACATATTAATTGTTTAATAATTATTTTTTCAGATTTATATGTATCATCTTCAACATGAACATGAACAAAACCAGCATTGTTTTTTCCTTTACCAAAGTGTTTCGTGAATGTTTCAAATGTGGTGTCTAGTGATTCTATTCCATGACTAAATATTCCATCTATTGATTATATATCGATTATTCTGATGACTAATTGGCATAACTAAGTTATTCGAATAACTTTCGAGTGATCTGATCGGTGATGTTTCGGTGAATTCGGTGACGATGCGTTGAAATTGTTTGAAATTCGCGCGTTTTTTTCGCGTGTCGAAGGAAATGGATGATTCTGGGTCCAAGAAGGCGTCCCAGTCCTCGTTGACCATCGACAGGGCCGCATTTTTGCTTCTGAGGGTCAAGAAGGCCTTCAAGAAGAAAAGGCAGCAGAGGAAGGAGAGAAAGTGAGTGGAAATATATTTTTTATTAAATTTATTTATATATACTAATATATATATATATATATAATATATCGTGATCTTATTTTTTTTAACTAACTATATATATATATAATAGGTTGTCAAATATCTCCCTTCCGCCTTTTTGTATTATAAACCAAGAGCAAAAAAGCGGAAGGGAGATATTTGACAACTATGTATATTATAGAAAATTAGATAATTATATCATTTTTTTTTGTTGGTTTTATTTTGCTCGTCAGTAGAGTTCTTTATTTTTCTCTGAAATTACACTTTACTAATATTTTTGAATTTGCTCGTCAGTTGAGTTCTTTCTTTTCTTTTGAATAACGTTTTATTAATGATTATCAAATTTACCTGTTAGTAGAATTCTTTGTTTTCTCTTAAATTACATTTTCCAAATTATTTCCAATTTTGCTAGTACAGTAGAGTTGTTTCTCTTGTATTAAATGACATTTTCCGAATAGTTTTTTAAAAGTGCTTGTCAGTCGAGTTCTTTCTCTTGTCTTAAATGATATTTTATTAATAATTTCCAAATTTGCTCGTCAGTAAAATTCTTCATTTTCTCATAAATTACATTTTTCAAAAAAATTTCAAACTTTTTGCCTGTCAGTAGAGTTTTTTCATTTCGCTTCTTCATTTTCGTAAAATTCTTCATTTTCTCATAAATCACATTTTTCAAAAAAATCTCAAACTTTTTGCCTGTCAGTAGAGTTTTTTCATTTCGCTAAAATGAAATTTTACTAATAATTTCCTAATTTCTCTGTCTCCGAGTAAAGTTCTCTCTTTTCTCTTAAATTTATTAAAAATTTCTTTTTTTTTAATTAGAAATTCTTTGTTTTCTCTTGAATTACATTTTACAAATAATTTCTGATTTTGCCTGTCAGTAGAATTCCTTTTTTACTATTAATTTACATTTTCCAAAAAATAATTAAATTTGCCTGTCAGTTGAGTTTTTTCTTTATTCAAAAATTACATTTTCTAAATAATTTCCAAATTTACTTACCTGTCAGTAAAGTTCTTTCATTATTCTAAAATTACATTTTCCAAATAATTTCCAAATTTCCTTGTCAGTAACTTGTTAGAGTTCTTTCTTTTCTTTGAAACGACATTTTATTAATAATTTCTAAGGTTGCTTTTCTTTTTTCGCAAATGACTTTTTACTAATAATTTCCAAATTTGTCTATTAATAGAGATGTTTTTTTTCTCAGAATGACGTGTGAAAGTATCACCTATTTTTTACTAATAAATAAAAAAAAGATGAATAATTCAGGCTTTTAGTTCATAAAAATAAAATCACAAAAAACATGTATCTACATTTGTCTGGTTGATGAAGTCTGAATATTTTAATCTTTGTTTAAAATAGACAATACCTATTAAAAAAGCAAAGAGTTTTCAGAAATTAAGTATTTATTTACGACTTTCCAAAATTATTAAAAATAAAATAGTTATAATACTCAAACACGATTTCCCAGCGTTCCGGTAGGCTAAATTAACACTTAACCTGGAACGAGGCCTCGATCCAGGTTGCGCGCACATCGGCTCTACCGGTTTATCATGGGACAGGCTTTTCATAAAGATTTTTTAAATACATTGTAGATAATCGTATATATATATATATATATATATATATATATATATAATGAAATGTATGTATTCGTACTATAAAAAGCACATATCTTTTTTTTATTATACGCGTAAACTAGGAGATATGAAAAGTCGTGAAAGTACTTTCGATTTATATATGTATATATATATATATATACACATAGATATATTTCTATCTGTGTATATTTTAGTTGAGAAGTTTAGTTCTAGTCCATAAAACAATATAAAGTTCTAGTTCCAACAACAAAACCGCACCGCACCGCCTGACGTCATGCTTTTTATTCGAATATAAAGTTCAACGGGAATAAAACGCTTTAGAAACTATTTTAACGTTTACACCTTTAATAAAAAAGTTAAAAATATACACTATACGATAATATAGACACGTGATAAAAAAATTGACTCGAAATAGACGTCTTTTGTTAGAAAAAATGGAAACGAATGAAATAAAATTCATCTGATTATTATAGCTAGATTTTTTTGATACTTTATTTATAAAATAATTTCAAAATCTGGTTTAATGAAAAATAAACATGTGCTTTTTATAGTACGAATATATATATTTCATGTATATTTATATTTGTTATTTCATGTGTAATTATTACTATTATACAAGGGTAGATTGCAAGTATTATAAGTAAAATAAAATTAGAATATATGTCGCCGTTGAATAATTCTAAAAATTGTTTTTTATAAGCCCGAGCATTTAAAAAGTCAATTCCAGCAGCATGGATTACATTTATCTCGAAACTAGAATGATAATCCCATCTGCGAGTTATTATATCCATTCCATCCATTTCTCGAGGGATGTAACTCTATTCTCTACTCTACTCTACTTTTGTCTACTACTCTCTTGTTCGATATGACTTTTATAAATAACTCCATTGTGGAGTAGGAGTTGGAAATTTATATAACTTTTATGCATTTCGTGTCATGTCCTGTTTTTGTCTTATCTCTATCACAGTACACTGACTATGAGTCAATGTCAGAGGTGAAAATGAAAATTATATTGAGGAAAAGACACACCAACACACTCACATGTTTATTAAAATCATTTTGATGTTAAAATATGCCAATTAAAATCTTGAGGGAATATACAATAAAATTTGTAGATAGTAAAGTCTCAGTAGTAACTATTTTATATTTTGTATCCTCGTTTTCCCAGCGTTCCGGTAGGCTAAATTAACATTTAACCCGGAACTAGGCCTCGATCCAGGTTGCGCGCACATTGGCGTACAGGCACTATTTCATATTTTTTTGGATTTAAAAATATTCCAAATTTATGGATTAAATTCTGAGTGATTTGATGAATTAAGGGTCGGATGGATGAGTTTGTTCGTTGAATGTTGAATGATTGAAATGAGGAAATTGCACAAACCGCAGAATCAAATTACAGAGCAAAGCAGACAGAGGACGTCATCTGGCTATTCATTTCCGCAACTATAATCATATACATATATATATATATATATACATATATGTCTATTACTATTTTCCACCTTGTTCGTGTGTACTTTATAGATTTTAAACGATATTTTCCTTAATTTTCCGATGCGCAATGCAGAATGGCGTGTTAGTCGGTAGTTATGTCTCAAAAGACTACAAATACTACTACTACTATAGCCCCCATGGTAGACCCCATTTCCATTATTTATGTTATTATTATCATTATCGTTATCGTTATTGGCACAATCGTTTCATTTTATATAGCGACACAAAGTGCATTTTAAATCCACTTCGAGAGAGATTATTTATTTTAAATGGAAGGTAAAAGATGAAAGGATTTTTATTATTGCCGTTTGTTGTGACAAAAATATTATTGTGATAGTTAAATTTATTTTTAGAAAATGGATTTATATAGACGCGAAGCTAAATTTACCTTTATATCAAATATGCATACATATATTGTAGAGCTTCGAGCAAATAATCCAAAGGTAATAAAAATTTATTTACTACAAATAAAATAAAGTAAATATTTTTTTAAATTTATTTACTACTTCTTCAAAGCATCTGCCAAGAAATATTCTTTATATAATAATTATATTATTTATATTATGACAAGAAATATCATTTTAGATTGAACAAACGATATATGTAAGAAAAATAGAAATTTTTTGTAATAAATAAAATTGTGAAAGAGATGATATCAATAAGATATGACAATATGATCGAAGCAAAAAATATAAAAATAAATGATTGGATTATATAACTATTGGGAAAGTAAAAAGTTTTTAGAAAGCTGTATTAAGAAAAAGCAAAATCAATTACCTGTATGATAGATTATACACTAACACTTTGTCATTAGAACGATTTTTTCAATAAAAAGTTTAAAAGATTTTTTTTTGAGAATAACAATTTTTGTAATTCAAAGTTGTTAGTTATAATTTTTTTTTGAGTTTGCCAAGTGAAACAAAAAGTATTATTTCCTCGATGTTATAGGATTACGATTTATCTTTTTTACTTTGATTATCAAAATTGTCATAACTTATTAATGTCATCTCTTTCACAATTTTATTTATTTTATAAAAATCCACCACTTTCTATTTTTTCTTAAATATATTAATTGTTTAAATCTAATCAAGATCATATTTCTTGACAGATGTCCTGAAGAAGTAGTAAATAAATTAAAAAACAATGTTTTTATTACCTTTGAATTCTTTGTTCGAAGTTATACAAATTATTTACAAATCCAAGACCCTGCCATTTAATATATATATATATACACACACACATATATATATATATATATATATATATATATAAATGTATATATGGGAATGCGGTTGAATGAGCATAATATGTTTGTTTATTAATTTCCATGTAGCAAAATTAAATTTTTGCATATATCGTTGTATGATATAGCAAAACTATTATATAAATATATATATATATATATAGATATATATATATATATATATATATAGATATATATATATATATATATAAAAAAAGTTTTTGAATATATGTATGCATATATAATAAAATCAATAGCACAACTTTGCAAATGAATTCTCTGATTTCAATATAGTTTATAGTGCAATAGTTGCAAGTACAGAAAAAATGCATTTTGCTGTAAAATAAATATGTATATATATGTATATATAAAATGTATATGTATATATATATATATATATATATATGTATATATAACAAAAAATAGAGGAAAAACGCAAAGTTTTTCTATCGCGCTCAAGAATGTACAAGGCGTCTCCACCGCATTCAATAAATAACTAGGTGTACATGTAAAAGACATTTTGCCTTAAGAAAGATTATTAAGTGTAATGAGAAAACATCTCTGAACTGTAGCCAATATAAGAATATATACCTAAACGTATGGAAACAATAATGGTATTTTAAAAATCTTTATATTATTTTTTAACTTGATGTTACCTCTAAGAATTCAATTATGCATATCAACATCAAATTTAACTACTCTTAAATTAAATATATATATATATGTATAATATATATATATATATATATATATATATATATACAAGTTTTATTTCCGGAAAGAGTAGAAGTACATATATTCTTTTCGCGTCTCCAAATGAAATAACAATAAAAAGAATTACAGATCGATACAAAAGACTTCTATTATTTTTTCACGTACATTCACACCAACAGTTAGAAACAGACCGACCAAGACAAAGAAACAGTGTTTTCCAAAACTTTATATTTATTTACCATTTAAACATACCATTTGTTTTCCTTGATAAATGACAAGTTTTAGGAAAAATCACTTACAATGAGAAATAATTCCGTTTTTATACCTAAATTATATTTTAGTTTACAGCACTATTTTTGATTTCTTTTATGATTGCTTTTTTGTTTCCATTTTTTATATGTATAAGTAGTTATATACATTCACTATTAACATCTTTTACTATTATGTACTGTTTTTTGCATTGAATTGTCTATATATTGTTATTAATATATAACAACATTTTGGTTAAATATTACACATGTTAAATGTAGATATCAAAATGTTTTTTTCGGCCGAGTATAATATCCAAATAATTTTTTAGGAAATAATGTATTTGGGTAATCCTGTCCGAATACCAATGCTAATTTCTGAAACAAAAATATTTTCTACTAAAATAAATAACAACTGCATCTACTTTTTCAATTCAAAATATTTACCTCCGTTGTTTTGCGGAAATATCGACAATTCCATGTCCACATTTTCAATGTGTCTTATCCTATTATCGGTAATAGTGCAATTAAACCCATCGACCTATATATTCCCGAAGGGATGGATGGAGCATCCCCATTGAGTGTGTGGGTGGGGTGCTCCATCCATCCCCGTAGGATATAATAGACGGACAGCGCGGAATTATATAAGGATTATAATGGACTGCAGTCATTTATTAAGATATTTCTATTCACTTTTTGAAGACACAATGGAAATTGATTACGTAAGCGTATATACATACACACACAATGTATACTCTGGTTCCAATTATTTTCTCGTTTGGTTTTATCTGGTATTATATTGATAGCACATCTTTTATTTGAGTTTGAGATTTAGTGCATTTACTAATCATAATAATATATATGTGTATATATATATATATTATATATATATATATTAGGGTGGTCCTTAATATGGACATTTTCGAATTTCCTTGCTCCTAAGGGCTCAAATGGTTCCAAATTGATGAAAAAAAATTTCTCAAAGTTTTAGCCCTTAATTGTAAAAAAACATAATAATTTTTAATTAATTGGTAAATGATTGTATAAATTTTTAAAAAAAATTCGAACTTTTGAATTGTAGACATAAGTACAGGACAATGTCTGTCGGGTCATCTAGTTATATATATTATATATATATATTATATATATTAGGGTAGTCCTTAATATGTTTATTTTCGAATTTCTTTAAATTAGGGTGGTCCTTAATATGGACATTTTCGAATTTCCTTGCTCCCAAGGGCTCAAATAGTTCCAAATTGATAAAAAACAATTTTCTCAAAGTTTTAGCTCTTAATATTGTCTTTTAGACAGAGCGCAATTCAATCAAAGTTTTGTATGGAAATAGCATGAAAAAAATTTCAAAAATTTTGCAGAGCGTCGAATTTTCAATGAAAATTGACTCGAATCTTCACTTTTAATACATTTGTCGCTAAGTTATACCTAAAAAATTTTTTTTTTGATTTTTAAAATTTTTTTCGTGCTATTTCCATACAAATCTTTGATTGAATTGCGCTCTATCTAAAAGACAATATTAAGAGCTAAAACTTTGAGAAAATTGTTTTTTATCAATTTGGAACTATTTGAGCCCTTGGGAGCAAGGAAATTCGAAAATGTCCATATTAAGGACCACCCTAATTTATATATATATATATATATTATATATATATATATATTAAGGTGGTCCTTAATATGGAATTTTACCCATAAAAAACTTGGGTTGGGGTGAGGGCTATCTTAAAGTTAATATTAGGACTTAAAACATTCTGATATTTTTTTTTATCATTTTGGAGGCATTTGAGCTTCTGCGAGCAAAGAAATTCGAAAATAAACATATTAAGGACTACCCTAATATATATATATATATATATATATATATATATATATACTAGATGACCCGACAGACATTGTCCTGTACTTATGTCTACAATTCAAAAGTTCCAATTTTTTTTAATAATTTATACAATCATTTACCAATTAATTAAAAATTATTATGTTTTTTTACATTACAGTCTATACCAAAATGTATATACATCTTCCTAGCTTTAAATAAAATGATGAGTAGGTATTTGGTTTTTTGAAAATCATTATAAAACATTTTTTTCTTATAATTAGTTCTTTTCTCGTTATCCGACATTATTTTGAAAAAAAAAAAGAAATTACACCACTGAGAGGGATGTCATCCCCCAGTAAATGGCAAAGGAGTCTAAATTATTTTTACTTCTGAACTTGAGAGTAAGATAAAATTTCAAAATTTTATACGAAATGGAGCACAGTGAAAAAATTCAGGCCCAAAACGCTCCATTGACTTGAGTAAATATTTTGTATCCGATGGCAAAAATATGAAAATACTAACGTTTGTATGTGAAAAATAATAGGGCTGTTTTTAGGGTTTTAAAGGTTTCTGTCAACACATTTTGCGCTTTATTTTTATATTATAGAAGATACACACATTTAACGATGTTTGTTTCGAATGGGTTCCTAACTTCTGAACTTATTTACAAAAAAATATTCATAATTAGTTTTGAATTACAATGTTATTTTTCTAAAACTCGATTTGTTACAATTGTTGAGTCAAAATTATTAAGAGTCTTTCGCCCTAGTATCTTGTACGTGTAAATGATTTCGCTGTATTTAATTCATGTATATGTATGTATATGTATATCAGGTAATCTTGTAGAGAATTTGTAGATTAAATTGTTTTGACAAGAGAATGCCTTCATTAGTTTGTTCTTGGAGCACCGAAAGTCCTCCTTTTGTCGTGAACAAATCGAAAACGGAACTGACTTGGACGTGACAAATCTCTCTGGACTAACAATAAGATATTCCATGAACAAAACTTGGGAAATAGATACATACAGACAAATATATACATATATATATACAAAACACTCTACAAATACATATTGGTTTAATCGCAAATTATTCATATTTTCCAAGGGCAAGTTTTTACTTAACTATAAAGCAACAATAATTAATACTACTTATCAGTTTTTATCTAATTAAATCGGTCTGATATAAAATCATCAAAGTGTAATAATTTAATAGAGCTCGGAAGCATCTCGGTGGAACACGAACTTTTCTATATTCTATTTAATGTATCTCTTTTTAATGTATCTTATGAACACAACACTTATAATTGTATTAATTAATTTATTGCAATTTTTAAAGTTTTTATTTTTTTTGTACAGATATACACAATATACAACTATATACAAAATTTGGGTATTCTTTTTAAGATTTTTTTTTATTATTTCATACAATCTGTTTATGAAGTTTGAAGTGTAAAATAGTAGAAATCAATGACTTGTAGTAACAAAATTCTAATATATATGTGTGTGTGTGTATGTATGTATGATGGTAGTTCGTATCCACCTGGTGCTCCTCTGGGAAATAATAGTCGTTCTGGGGGCCCCTTTATAATGACTTGTCTTTTCAACTCAAGACGTTGTTTGCTCTGCGAATGAAGATTTCTGGTTTCTTCCGAACCATAAATCCATATAAATATATAAATGCTGATATAAATACATAGATACATACACATACCTACACACATACACATACCTACACACACACACACATATATATATATATATATATATTTATATATATATATATATATATATAAACAAGTAAATAATATTCATCTAAATATCCTGTTAAATTTAATTTTAAAAAACTATTTATGACCTCCTACAAATTTTTTAAACTAATTTAATTAAAAACAAATTAAATGTTAAATTTCTACACGGTTTTGAAATAATTTCTCAACTTTCCAACAATCTCTGGGTTAGAACAAATATTTCAGGATAAAATTTGGCCAAATCGGTTCACAATTTTTAGGTTTTAGCTATTCTAATATAATATCCAGCACCATTTCTATATATAAGATTAAGCAAAATTTATTTTTCATTTTACATGAAAATAAATTACATTTTATTATAATTTATTGCAAATTTTATATACATTAGTTTCATAAATTTATTAAAAAATAATTTACGGGTTATTTTATATTTTTTATATCAGTTGTGAAATATAATTTATACAACAATAAGCTTTTAGATTAAAATTTTAATGTCAGAAGTGAATTAAATTGAATAAAAAAGTGTGCTCTCTACGATTTATGCTCGCTCGTTCTATTTATTTATTTTTTGTTGGAAATTTTCAGTTTAATTTTTTTTCTTTCGCTCGGAAACCGTAGAACGGATAATTGTCAGATGGCTGGTATACGCTTTATAACTATATCAAAAGAAAGTTTTGTAAAAATTAAAAGATTGTAATTTATCCTAAATGAATCTTATTGAGTTAATCTAAGCCTTATTAAGCTTATCTAAAAGTTGTCCTCAAATTTTGCGTAGTTATATGATGGATTTTTTTGGTAAAATCCTTTATGTAATTTTATCGAACAGCTTTTAAACTTTTGTTATCGGTCTATTTTTTGGAAAAATTGTCGAGATGTCACATTTTATCTCACATACATTAATATACTTTTCTCAATTCAGAATGTCTTGGAAATTAGAAAAACCGAGTACGAAAGTGAAAAAAACATGTATCGAGTTGGAATTTTGTACAAAAACATAAAATTTCTCGAAAATACAAAATCTTAATTCTGGTGCAGATTATACATCATTTAGTGTTTATGGGGCACAACTAGTGTGAAATTTTCAAAAAATCGAATTTTCAATTTTTCCATATTTTGATAGGCTATACCTTTAAAAATAACATATCAAAATTTCAAATCGATTTCTTAAATAGTTTTTGAGTAACAGCCATTTAAAGAGTATATATTTAGTATAAAGTATCACGATCACTTTATCTTTAAACGCGTTTTTCTCGAAACAGCATTTTCCTAATTTGCTGCAGTTATTACTCAAAAACAAAAGATCCGATTACTATCGAATTTTTTTTACATGTTCTATATATAGTTCTCCGTAAAATTAGCTATCGATTTTTTGATCGGATCAAAAATCGAATTTTGGTAGTCCAAAACCGACCATTTTTGGTAAAATTCGACTT
Organism: Ctenocephalides felis; assembly: GCF_003426905.1. Classification (NCBI taxonomy): domain Eukaryota; kingdom Metazoa; phylum Arthropoda; class Insecta; order Siphonaptera; family Pulicidae; genus Ctenocephalides; species Ctenocephalides felis. The sequence continues at coordinate 1,733,581 of NW_020537758.1, read as the reverse complement.
TTTTCAAAAACGCCACCTTTTTGTAAATTTTTGATTATTTTTTTTATCGTAGGTCATTTTACAGACAGTATTATCTAATTTAATGATATTTTTTTTAAAATATCATCCACATAGAAGGCCGGAATCACTGCAGCAGTGAAGGGCTAATTGTCCCTTAATGAATACTAAAAATATAATTTTTTGTACTCATAATTTATCAATATTGTAATTTTTATTAATCCACAATTTGATTTTTAATATTATGTTATCAGAAAATTTGATATTTTTTAATGTAATATTAGTTTTTCCGGCGTTTTGCCCCAAATTGCACGCAACCCGGATCAACGCGTCGTTTCAGGTTAACGCGCATCCGCCCTTGCGCAAATCCTGGGAAACAATACAAATTATAAATTTTGGTTATAATAATTTAATAATTTTCAATTGATTGAGGTTGAGGTGTTTACCCATCTTTGGTCTTCTCCCCCAACTATGCCACCAAATCCCTTACTATGGCTCTTGGGGGTAATTGGATCGCGTTGGCCGCTTTCAACTTTTCGGATTATGTTTTAAATTCGTTTCCAGGTGAAATTAAATGCACGGACAGGACTCGAACTCAAACTCAATTATAGTGCCGATGATGATTTTGCCGTTTATTATGGCGACGCAGAGCACTTTTGTATTTAGCATAAATAAATAAGGGCAAAAAAAACCTGGACGACTTATCGATTTTGTATAAGTAAAAATATAAATATATATAGATATACTTATAGCTATATATATATACTCTCAGATGAATTATATAAAGTGAAGTCATTAGGAGCTTGTTTACTCGAAGCAATAATTAATTTATTCATGATATGCGAATGTTGCTCCGAGCAAACATTTTAATCAAAATTAAAGTGCTCTAGATGCTACTCCTTCTGCACGATGAATTTATATATACCTACTACATTTATATATATATATATATATATATATATATATATATATATATATTGACAATCCCCAAATTTTATTCCATGAGAAAGACTTATTTAAACGGAGCATGGCAGAATCAATGATAATAGTTCGGACTAACAATAGCATAAATCTGAGAACCGACACAAATATTTTACATGACACTTATATAAACATCATTAATAATTTATAATTTTTTTCATTTATCTTATTCTTCTCAATAAATTAATTTGTTTTTTCATTTTTATCGATTTTTGTATGCGATAGCACTCCTTTTGTTTACATTATAATGATAACCATTCTGTCTCCATCTAGATAAGTACTTCAAATTTGTTTAGAATATTTCTGTAAGTGTTATATGTTTCTTTAGTACTGTGTCAAGCATTGCAAGGAATAGTTGGTGTTTTTTGTATATCAAAAATTAAATGAAATTTCTCGAAACGTCTGTAATCATAAAATAAAGTTGTGTTAAACAAATCTGAGTGCTGTTTTGTTCATATTAAACAATTAATATATATATATATATATATATATATATATATTAAAAAGTTTTCCAAGCATCCATCGTATTATTAAATAATAAAAATCACACATAGGTTGCTTAGGAGTTTAATCAATCCAGTCTAAATTTTGAGGCCTGATTGGACTTTTCGTGATTAAACTTTTTTAGTCCATTTTCTTAAAAAAACTAAAAAATCAATTTGTTTTAAATCGTTTAAATATAAAATTAGATTTTTAATCCAAGTTTTTTCAAAAACAGCTACACCGATTGCAAAAATTTAGAAACCATTTGATGAAAATCAGATTGATTATTGTGTCGTGTTGATTATTTTAGCCAGATCGTGATTTCTTTATAATAGGCATAATAGTGCAAAATTTTGTTTCTGCACACGATCTTTTTTAATGCATATTTTTAGGTTGATAGAATTTATGGTCTAAAATATTATAGGGATGAAATGTGGTTGAATTATAAAAATCCATCACAGTTTGAAATAAGGTACTAATAACTTTACCAAATGCAATTACATTGATATTATAAGTCTGTTTGAAAGATATCGATTATAAATTGCATAGCATGTACTTTTCAGAAGCAAGTGTAAGGCTTTTCTTGGAAATAAACAATTCAATTTTATTTATGTAGCTCAATTTTGATTTATTTATATCAATTATATTTACTTTTTATTACAAATATAAAATAAAAAAATATTGCTATTGGTTTTTCATCTTTGTCCCTAGATGAGAGCATTTGTTTCAACATGCCTTCTGTATTGTTTGGTTCGTTCGGTTGTTTGTCTGTTGTTCAATTGTTTTCAATTTATATATATATATATATATATATATATATATATATATATATATGAATGTGTGTACAAGTGTATTTATTTATTTATAGTGTTTATTTAGAAAGACAATATACCTGATGTGAAATACTTTGTGAACCGACTGCAAAGTAATATGTCAAAACGTCACGGACGGCGACATGGATGATACCAGACACGTGTCCTTTTCTCTCTCTATTTTCATTTTATCTCTCGAAATTATATATATATATATATATATATATGTTTAATTTGAGTTTAATATTCGGGCGTAACATCAATAAAAATAGTATGAGTTTTTTTTTTTTTTTTTTTTTTTTTTTTTTTTTTAAATTTATTTATTTAAAATCCATACGTTTCGGCTAATGTTAGTGCTAAAAAGTTATGGATTTTAAATAAAAAAAAAAAAAAAAAAAAAAAAAAAAAAAAAAAAAAAAAACTCATACTATTTTTATTGATGTTACGCCCGAATATTAAACTCAAATTAAACATATATATCAACATCAAATTCAAGAATATTCAAATATATATATATATATATATATATATATATATACACATCATTGATACTCTGTCCGAAGGCGTAAGAGTACCACATTTTCCAATTTCCTTGGGCTACTTACAATTCACTATTTCTTCTCAAACTTCTGGTTTCGTGTTTGAAGTCCTTGCCTTTACATTTTATTCCCAGTATTCTGTGAAACATCTTCATTGCTCTTTTTCAAGTTTGATAATTCCATCTATTTTTCTTCTGATGATCGTGAAGAAGAAACAGTTTCTTTCCCAGTAGGTAGAGTACCTTCCACTCAAACTTTTTCTTCCTGTCGTACCCTCTTTGGCATTTATTTCAAAAATGTGTCCGATCCAGTTTTCTACGAGCTGACTTTTTCTTTTTCATTGATTTACTTGTGATTCAGATGTTTACTGTAAGCTAAGAGAAATCATCTCATTTTAAACTCATAGAAACTGAAATAGGGTGTCTCTTGAATGCTGTTAGGTTATATTAACTTCCCGTAGGGTAAGTTATTGTAATCGTCCAAAAATCGAAATTGAAATTTTTTACATTTCTCGACGTTTTGAAGGTTTCTGAACATTTTGGCATACTTCAGAAAAAATGGATGTGTGTGTATGTATATATGAATATAAATTTCCAGTCACGTTTTCGGGCGCACGGATTAACCGATTTGATTCCTATTGATAGGGAAAAGAGCTGATTAGTTTTTGGCAAAGGCAGGCCCAGCAGTTACGGAGATAAAGAGCAAAGAGTGCAAAAAATAGAAATCGAGTTTTTGAGAGAATGGAGCGAATTGAAAACATTCAATTAGTAATGATTGGCAGAAGTGTTTATCAGATTTTGGCAAAGGCATGCCCAGCCATTTCGAAGATACGGAGCTAAATGTGCAAAAACTGATAGTTTTTGAGAGAATTAAGTGTCCGATTTAAATGATTCAAAGAACTTTTTGCTCGGTCCAACTCTGGGCCACCCCCAATCTCGGGCTCAATGCCATAATGATCGCTGTTCTCATTGCCAATATAATAATGCAAAACGTCCGAACAGAAACACTTATAACCAGTAATAAATACCTACATAATACCTTCTCTAGTATGATTTTGCGAACAATTTCCCTGTAACATAACACCCGATTCGTGTGGAAACAGCGGAGGTGGTGCTGTTTGCTGGTGCACCACGTGTGTGCACGTGTTTCATTCCGCTCGAGTGGCACAAATTCACCTCCGATACGTGTTTCGGTGCCGTTCGTCTGTCTCTCTGTTCCTCTGTCTGTCTGTCTGTCCGTCTGTTTCAGTCGGCGAGAGAACTAGAACGAGAACGAGGGAGAAAAGCGAACCTTAGCCTACTAGCCCTAGCCGTTGAAGTTGATTTCATCAAAGTTCGTGAAATCAAACAGCAAATACGAACTCGGAATACGTTTGAGGAATTACAAGAGGCCTCGTTGACTTTTACTAAACTTTATATTTGCAAACGAACACCAACACCAACACACACATCTTATAACGTTAAATATACTTAGAAATTTCCCAGAAATAAAAATCAAGCCCAAATGGGGTGGTAGTATTGATCGTAACTATCACGAAAAAAATTAGTAAAAGTCTGAAGATATTCTTAAGATTTTAGTCCTGTAGGGTAAGTTATAGTAATGAGCTAAAAATCGAAAGAATTTTTTTGCATGTCTTCACGTTTCAGAACGTTTTGGCATACCTCAGAAAAAATGGATGTGTGTGTGTGTTTTGTGTGTTCGCAATTTTTCGTTCACGTTTTCGGACGCACGGATCAACCGATTTGGATGGTTCAAATAACATTCGATTCCTATTGATAGGGAGACGAATTAGTTTATGGCAAAGGCAGGTCTTACCGTTACGGAGATACGGAGCAAAGAGTGCAGAAAATAGAAATCGAGCTTTTGAGAGAACGGAGTACTCGATTTGAATGATCTAAAAAACATTCAATTTGTAATGATGAGGAGAAGCGGTGATTAGTTTTTGGCAAAACCAGGTCCAATCATTTTGAAAATACAAAGCTAAATGTACAAAAAATGGCAGTTTTTGAGAGAACTAAGCATCCGATTTGAATGATTCAAAGAAAACTTTCTGCTTGTGTTGACAAAACAAATGATTTTGAATTATTATTATTATTGTATATCAAAAATAACTCAAAATTTTAATTTTAATTCTGGATAAAGTTCTAAAGCTTACTTATATAACTTAAATAATTTTAACGTTCAGTTTATATAATTCCTATAAATATCTGACAATGTTACAATATTTATAATAATCTTTATATATGAAAACATTTAATATATAAAATAAAATTTATGTATGAAAACATTTAATATTTCTCGAATATTTCATTACGGTACGGGAAGTTCCAGCAATTTGCCATAAAGCACGATGCCATACACCACTAATTTATTATAAAACTATTATGTAGTATTTTTACCTACTTACTTTAGTACATTTCACAATTTAGTAAAACATCTTAATTTTTTAAAACATGGGTCAATTGTGTCGATATATTTTTGACTGTTGGTCCTAGCAATATTATTCACGGTTACATTTCCAAAGTTTAAATGAACAAAAGTAATGAAAATTAACTACGATGACCAAAAAATGGTGATAAATTCATCAAAGCTAGGTTGCACTTAAATCCAAAGAACGTTATATAATTTATCACAATTTCCAAAGAACGTTATATAATTTATTTTCTAATTTTTTCCAATACAGTCACTCCGTTTTGGCTTAACTTTGAGTTCTGCAATGATAATAAATAAATTTAATTATATTTATTAACTTCCCGTAGGGCAAGTTATAGTAATCGCAAAAAAATCGAAAATGAAATTTTTTATATATCTTTACGTTTCAGAGGTTTCTGAACATTTTGGCATACCTTAGAAAAAATGGATGTATGTGTGTGTGTGTGTGTGTGTGTGTGTGTATGTGTGTGTGTATGTATGTATGTGTGTGTATGTATGTGCGGATACAAATTTTCGTCGACGATTTCGGGAACACGGATCAACCGATTTGAATAATTCAAAAAACATTCGATCCGTATTGATAAGGAGACGTGCTGATTAGTTTTTGGCAAAGGCAGGTCAAGCCGTTCCGAAGATACGGGGCAAAAAGTTCCGAAAACGGTAACTCAGTTTTTAAGAGAACGGAGCGTCCGATTATAATAATTTAAAAAACATTTTATTTGTATTGACAAGATAAAGAATCGATACAACTTTCATGAAGGTAGGTCCAGCGGTTTCGGAGATATAGAGGAAAAAGTAAAAAAATGAGCCATTTGGCGGTCAAAAATGATCATTAGACATATGCACATCAAATTATCAGACATTTTATAGAGATTTTAGCAATAAGTATACATTTTGTTAACATTCCTATCGGTTCCGTACCAATGCTTATGCGTTAGACAGCGACGCGGCGCTTACGCGCTTTATATTTTGTCTCTATGTAGTTAAAGCAGTACGATTGCTTTGAAAAAAAAGTTCAGATCTTCCACAATATGTCAAAATAAAGAAAAAAAAAACTAAAAAAAAAAAAAAATTTTAAAAAAAAAATTTTTTTTTTAAAATTTTTTTTTTCAAAAAAAACTAATTTTTTGTCCAATTTATAGTTTCTCAAAAATCTTATTTTTTCAAAGTAATTTTTTTTCAAAAATGTTAATCGTTTTAAAAAAAAAATAATTTTTGGTACGGGAAGTTCCAGCAATTTGCCTTAAGGCACGATGCCCTAATTGCCTTAAGACAGAATTCCACTTACAGCTAGTTTAATTTAGTATTTTTGAAACAATATTTCCTTCGCCCCCAGTTCTCTCCTTTTCCCTCCGTAAGGATTCAAACTAAATATTTAACGATGTTTTGATGCCATAAGAAGAAATGGCATATTATATTATAGTTGGAGTTAAATTTTAAAAATCCTCGCAGTATCCGAGAGATTCCGAGGTTTTCAAGGATTATATCCTTTTGATGTGGAGGATTTCTCGTAAATATTTTACTAGATGTTTTTGCTTTCGACCGTCGAACTGACGAAAATAGACGCAACTGAATTATTGACGAGGACGAAACGCGTCTATTAATGGAGAAATGGAACAGAAATTGGGAATTTAGAGGAATTGAATTTATTCTGTATAAAATGATGATTTTAGGCACTAAGCTATAAAATATTTCGCTAACTTGCAGTAAAATTTATTAAAAAATTGAGAGACATCTTTATACTTCAAATTATCTTCAGATCATCTAGTGAAGGTGAAATTGAATTTATTAGCGGTTCTATTTTATTCCAAAAAATATGTTGAAGTAAAATTGAATATATTCAGTTTTATATATATATATATATATATATATATATATATATATACAGGGCCGGTCCTGCCTTGCATGCGATGCATGCAAAAAATGCGGGCGCACGCCTTAGGGGGCGCCAAAACGAGATTCGGAAATGAAATTTATAATATATTATTCACTTTTTTTAATATAAAATCTAGAATACTTAGTAGATTATAATAAACAATCTAACTCAATGGATACGTAGACGCAAAAAGCATATTCAGTATGCAATGTCATATCAGTAGAAACAATTCATTACTTTGCAAATTAGTAAATTATTGTTCCGCTTATTATTTAATGTACTTATCAAATTCTTCTCGTTTGAAGTTAATGTGGATTCGAAAAAGAAATTATCTAGTGTTCAAACCCGTAAGCGCAAACCTACGAAAGTTTAAATTATTGGGCATTATTGACGAAAAACTACGAGCTGATTGAACGAAACTTGTTAAAAAAATAGATATAAATTATAATAGAGAAACATGGAAAATCGGAAGTCAGTGCATAGAAAATGGCTTATTAATACCGAGAAACTGAATAGTAACTTTTGTTTTTGTTGAAAATTTTTCTCATCTGATGAACTTTGAACGTTGAAGACATATGTGGTTAGATTTATGGAAATGGAGCAAATATGAAAAATGAAAGCAAAATGTACTAGAAACAAGAATCTTGAGCTTTTTTTATACCTATTGGTGTCCATACTAATTTTAATTATTAACTAAGCAGAAATAATACACATACAAATATAATTGTGTTTTGTTTTCAATATAGTAAAGAAAATATGTAATTTCTTTGCATCTTTTAATAAAATACGTTAAAAATTTAACTTTAAAACAACAATCTGATATTCTGAATCAGATGGAAAAGTAATTGTGAATACAATTCGGTCCTTACGGTATCAATAAGAAGCTTACGATGCAATTTTGGATATTGTAAATAATGAATAAAAAAATTAAAATAAAATTTAAAAAATCCAACATGAAAACAGTGTTCTGTTTAAAAATGAAACAAGCAAAATGTTTCAAAATCCAAATATTAATATTACACACATGTTAAAAATACTTGAAAATGTAGAATATTTGATTATGGTCAACCCGCAAATCGCTTCGATTTTCTAAATAAAATTAGAATCAATGTATTTTATAAGCTTTTAGATTATATTTATTTTTTTCGATTCGGATGCCAAAAATTCGCGAGTGGAAAGTGTTAAAAATCAATTTGAATAATTTACGTAAATATTTATATAATTATGATGATAAATGTTAAAACAGTTAAAATTATTGGGGGGGGGGGGGCGCTAGAACAAATCTTGCATGCGGGCGCTGAGGACCCCAGGACCGGCCCTGTATATATATATTATATATATAAGGTGTTAGTATTATCATTTTTGGGTTGGAGCTGTCTCTACGATTTTTGCACGGTTTATTGACTCCATTTAAGATAAGATAAGATTTGACAGGTCTTCCTTCGGAGCACTCTATTTATATGCATATTTATACACCTTTATATATATATATATATATATATATATATCTGTATGGTCCATAAATAGCTCTAATAAAATCAATAAAGCAAACAATGGAATGTCTGCGTACTAAAGGATTGAAATATTTTTGATATATATATATATATATATATATATATATATATATATATATATATATATATATATATATATATATATATATTCTGTTTCTATTACCTCACCTACCCCACCTTATAAATTTTGAGAAAAGCACTTTTCAAAATCGAATTATCGATAACAGCGTTCCCCGAATCGATAGTCTTTACTTTACAGTTTCATCGATAAAAGGCAAAAACGATAAATCGAATTTTAATAATCGGATTCGCTTTTCGAAACAAGCGACCCAGAAAAAATAACCGATAGATAACTTAAACTCATAGATAAAGTATCCTTATAAATAATCACAGCATTTAATACAAGGTATAAATTAGGGTATAAAAGGGATAAGGGATACTGTGATTTATTGTACTTGTTTATAGGTCAAATTTTTAAAAGAAGATATTTATAATTTAATATCAAATTGATTAAATTTCTCTATATATACTTTTCTGCCTGTCTTTAATTTTTACTTAGAAACCAATATTTATTTATTTATTTATTCAACGCCCAAGGCAATAATACAATATAATTACATTTTAAAGTGTACAAATTATAAACTAAAGATAATATGTGAGAAAATTAGATTATTAAGAGTTTATAGATAGATAGCTCTGTTATACATACATAACACTCAATATAAAATAAATATGTAACATTAAATAAAAACTAATAAAATTAAACATTTAATAAACTATAAATCAGTTAAGACAAGACCTTAAGACAGTCTTTTAAGGATAATTTTTCTGGCTGGATTTTTTATATTTGTCAGCGACAGACCAAAGATGTCAATCTCAGAAGCAAAATCATTTATTATTTTTGAAATTAATTAGTAAGTAATTAATATAGAAAGAATTTTAGATTTTCTTTTAAACGAGACATTTTGCTTTATGAATAATTTATTTCTTGCTTCGATTTGAATCAGACAAGACATCCTGGATACAAAAAAAATACAATTTAATATATTTGTCTAAATTTATTTCTTATAAAAAAATTTAGCTTGTCCCATGATGAACCGCGAATGGGAAGCCAGGGGAAACTTAAAAATTTATTCTATTTAAAATATATATATATATATATATATATATATATATATATAATGGTATACACCTATACCTCCTTTTACACGGAAGATACGTTCCATAAAAAACCATGCAACCCCTAAAAGTTTATTTTATATGGAAAAACCGTGCTAAACGAAAATCACTATAAAAAGCTACTTTTTGTCAGTTTTTATTATGATGAATAACAAATACCGTGCACAAAAAATAAATATTAAATATTTAATATCAAAAATATTTAATAAACTATAAGAATATTAATTTATTTCAATAATAAAACAAATATAAACTATTTTGAAAAATGCATTTTCTTTATAGATAAAAATTAAAATTGGTATACAGTATATACAGTTTGGTCGTTAGTAGAACCTAGTTTTCTAGTTATTTTTTAAATTGCTTGTTTATTGAAGTCCAGTATTCTGTTTAATTTTTAGTTTGCTCGTTTATAAGAGTCCTTATTTTCTTTCATAAATAAAGTCCCTCTTCGTTAAGTTTTCGGTTTGCTCGTCTGTAGAGTCCTATTTTATTTGGTTTTTAGTTTGCTCGTCAGTAAAGTCCTGTTTTTTTATTTTTAATTTGCTCGTTAGTAGAGTCCCGTTTGTGTTAAATTTTCAGTTTGGCCGTCAATAGATTCCTATAATTTAATGTCTGGTTTGCTCGTCAGTAGAGTCCCATTTTTCACTTAATTTTTAGTCAGTAGAGTCCTATTTTTTATTTTTAGTTTGGTCGTCAGTGGAAGTTCTTTTTTCTATATTTTCTGCTACTATTCATATATTTTTTGTTAGCTGCTTCTTTCACTTGTGCACCACATTTGCAATCAGTTGGTTATTTTCATACTAAACATTTTATACTAAAATATTTTATGGCAAATCAATGTTTGCCGGGCCAGCTAGTATATATATATGTATATTAGTATATATATATGTGCTAAATTATTTTAATAGTTAAACATTTTTTAATATTCTTTCCCAGAATTGATTTCTCTTCAACTTTAATTTTAACTCAGAAACCAATTTAAGTGATTAGAAAGAATTTCAGACTTTTTATCCAAATGAGTCTTGAACGTTTTTTGCACACTTTTTCTTTTCATGAATAATTTATTGCTTCGGATGCAATTACACGAAGAGAAGATAGATTGAAAACTAAAGATGAAAGAAGAACAGGGAACGAAACGTCTGTTGCCAATTACTACAAGGATTCCGTTTCAAGGGATAATTAATAGAGGCAAAGGAAAACTTTACACGAATAGATAGAATAGAATTTATACGAATAGTTGTTGTTGTCGACATGGACACTGAGGGTTTTGAAGGCAATTTTAAAGTATACCGAGGTGCTGTAGGACTTTAGGATGTTAGAAAATATTATTAACAATTTAATTTTGTAAATATTTGCTGAATGTTGTATTTACATCCCAGAAGTAGTTTAAAAGTTATGAGCAATAATAATAATAAACGCATCGCCAATTCAAAATTGGTTGTAAACAAATAGCTCAAGGATTAGTACTCTGTTTTCAAGGGCTGTTTTGAAGCACACCAAGTTGTTCTAGGGTTGTTTCGTGTTTGGTACAAATGTAGATTATTTAATTGTGAACAAATCGTTCTTTGTCTTTATTTGTATAAATCAAGCAGTTTAAAAGTTATGAGAAATATTGTAATCATATGCATTAAATTCAATTTACAATTAAAGTTGTGACACTATACAGGTACTGACTTTTATATACCATTTTCGAATTTAATTTTAATATATACCGAGTGCTCTTTGGACCTTGTGATGTTACAACATATTATATATAATTTAATTTTGTACAAATTTGTTAAATATTTTGTCAAAATTGGACGAACCATTTAAAAGTTGCAACAGATATAAAAAATAAAGACAGAGACGACGAAAGAACGAGACGACTATTGTGGATTTTAGTTCGGAAATTATTTTTATTATATATATATATATATATATATATATATATATGTATATATATACATGTACACGTGTATCCATGTGTCTATTCCTCTTGTTTTCCTGATGCATCTATATGCATTATGCAGAAATGCATTAAAATGCATCATTTGTATTCCTTGCATTTCTCCGGCACTTGAGTGGGCTGATGGATAAAAATAGCACGAACAAGGAAAATTGCAAACAAAACACAACAAATGAAATATGATATATTTATTTATATACATAGCCCTATACTATACATAGTACAGTAAAAAAGAAAAATTAATGAAGATTTTGGGATTTGAAAAAGTCACTTTTTTAATCGTTAAGTGTTTTATATCAATTTCGCATTTTTTCTTCACCAGTCAAATAGCAATAAAATAATGAAACATATTCGGTGTCGAAATTTGCAGAATCAGTATCTTATCTTTAAAATTGTTAAAAATGACACACATTTAGAAACGAAACGTACAAAACAGATATCTTGTAATATATGCTGTTTTTACTATCATAATCTCAACGTATATAAATTTGTATGTGTGTATTTATATGTGTGTGACAATTTCGCTAATGTGAAACCACGTTTCATTATATTTTCCCTCACAAAGACCATCATTAGCTTTCATTAATATTTTCTAAAGACCATTATTCCGTCAAAATCGTGAAAAGAATTTTTCCTGGTGGTGGAGTATAATAAATTATTAATCGTATTTGTTCCAAGGCACCTCCACTTCTAACCTATATTTCCATTATTCTAGCTAGATTAAAGGTTTCTGTAATAATAGAATAAAAAAAAATTGTTATTGAAAGTCAGTAAGTGCAACCAACCATCCTTGTCCAAATTGGGAACGATATAAACAAGAAGCTTTGAAATAAATGATTTTTTATGCATTGTCATCTAATAGCATTTGTCTGTTGTATTTGATCAAGTTTTTCAAGTGATTTAAACCAAAACAAATTTACTAAACTTTACTTGCCATCCAATAAAAAAGTGCAACGTCTGGTGCAACGTCGACCACCAGATTTTTTAAAAACGCCCTTGTTTTTTTAAATATTTTTAAGTAAAAATTATTTCCCCTGATCACGATCGAACCCAGTACTTTGTCGTCACATAATAAAAGTGATTCGGTTTTTTATATACATATATTTTTCTTCTGAAATGTCTCGATAATTCGCCTACATGATGCCTACATGTAAGTAGGTATTCATCGTGTCTTGTTTAATATTGATAAGTCCATTATGAATGTCCATAATGTTTAGACACCGTCGTCTTTCTCCACCTCCGATGTGTAATTTGACATTGATTTTCCACCCAGACGTCCGCCCCTTGCAATATATACCAGTGGCGTACAAGAGTAAAGGAGACAAGAGCCACATTAGTACGAGTGTTTATTATATCTCTTGTAACTTTTGTAAAGTTCATTTGTGACAACATAAATAAAGGTTATTTATGGGAATTAGGAAATAAAAAAAACTGGTGAATCCATCTATTCAAAATTTTGAGGGTATATTTATACATGTTTTGAGAATATGCAGTAAAATTTTTGAGAAAAAAAATTAAATATTTTTTAAGTTATCGTCGATCTCCAATGGCGCGAAAAAAAAGACCCTTAAGGGGCACAACTAGCGTAACCGCCTAAAAAAAAGGTGATTTTTGGAAATTTATATTAAAAAAAAGACATTATCTATCATTTCAAAATTTTACGAATATATTTATATATGTTTTAAGAATACATAGTAAAATTTTTGAAGAAAAAAATTAAATATTTTTTAAGTTATCATCTATCTCCAACGGCGCGAAAAAAAAGACCCTTAACTGCTGCAGTGATTCCGGCCTTCTACGTGGATGAAATTCAAGAAAAAAAATCTCGTTAAACTAGATGATATTGTCTGTACAATGACCTACGATAAAGGAAAAAATAAAAAATTGACAAAATAGCGGCGTTTTTTTTTAAAAAAGTCGAATTTTACCCGAAATTTTGGTCGTTTTTGGAATGCCAAAATTCGATTTTTGATCAGATCAAAAAATCGATAGGTCATTGTACGGAGAACTACATATAGAACATTTAAAAATCAAATTTGATAATGATCGGATCATTTCTTTTTGAGTAATCGCTGCAGCAAATTCGGAAAATGCTGTTTCGAGAAAAACGCGTTTAAAGATAAAATGATCGTTACACTATATACTGTAAATATACTCTTTGAATGGCTGTGACTCAAAAACTATTCAAGATATCGATTTAAAATTTTGATATGTTATTGTTAAAGGTATAACCTATCGAAATATGGAAAAATTGAAAATTCGATTTTTTGAAAATTTCACTCTGGGTGTGCCTTTTAATAATAATTTTGTTCTCAAATTCAAACTCCTTTGTATGAATTTATGATCTTTATTTACAAATTATCAAAAACAACTGTTAACAAATATGTATAAAAATCTAGTCTAGAACTATCTTAAACAGTTTGTCCATTTTTCATAATATAATTCAACAAATCCATATTACTGATGATTCCGATGATGACCTCACGATCTTGTGCCGATTTATCTGAAGAGTACTGTCTTTGGTTGTGCACTACAACGAGGAAAGGCTCCTTTTCCAAAATCCTAAACAAAACAAAAAAAAATCATTAGTTCCTGGTTACACCTAGCAATTTTTTACCATTTTACCTGGAAACACGTCCAAGTGTAGTATCTAAAGTAATCTTCCTAAATTGCTTGTACAAAGCCTTTTCGACTGGATCTTGTGGTTTGTTCTTAAGACCAACTATCCTGTTCATCAAGTTACCCATAGTTACCATACCCACAATGACGTCACCTTCTTTCACAACCGGTAGTTGGTCATAACCTTGTTGGGTCATCAGACTTATGGCCTTTTGGCAAGTGACATTAGGACCTGGGTAAAACAATATGTTAATTAACTTCTCGTAGGGTAGTTGTGGTAATGGGCCGAAAATCGAAAATGAAAATTTTTGCATTTCTCGACGTTTTGTAGGTTTCTGAACATTTTGGCATACCCCAGAAAAAATGGATGCATGTGTGTATGTAGGTATGGACACAATTTTTCGGGCGCACGGATCAACCGATTTGATTTGAATGGTTTAAATAACTTTCGATCCCTATTGATAGGAAGATGTGCTGTTTAGTTTTTGGCAAAGAGTGCAGAAAATACAAATCGAGTTTTTGAGAGAACGGAGTATCCGATTTGAATGATCTAAAAATCATTCAATTCGCAATGATTGGGAGAAGGGGTGATTAGTTTTTGGTAAAGACAGGTCCCGCCATTTCGAAGATACAGAGCTAAATGTGCAAAAAATGATAGTTTTTGAGTGAACTAAGCGTCCGATTTGAATGTATTACCGATGTGTTGTTTATCCTTATATATCTTGTGGCATTCAAACTATTTGGCTGATCCAAGTGCAATATTAGGCATATTTGTTTAAAATTAAATGATGCACAATTTTGAATGCTCTACAGCAACTCGGTACACTTCAAAATCGCAATTGAATATAAAATAGGGTAGAAACAATAGGATTTACTCGATCACGTTTACGCGTTTATTTGTGGCAAATCTTTGTTAACGCCTAAACTATTTTTATAACATAAATAGTATGTTCAGAAAATCTGTTTGAAATTAAATAATAAATAATTTTTATCCTAGATCAACTTCGTGTACCTTAAAATCCTATTTGAAAGTGCAGACTATTTGACTGTTAATATTTTCACATTATCTAAAAAACTTTCTGCTTGTATTGACAAAACAATTGCTTTTGAGAATAAAAAATTATTACATCTTTTTTTATTTTCCATAAAATATTTTTGTAATTTTGGATTAAAAATTGAAAAAATTACCCAGGCTAAGCACAGTCTAAGCGCCGCTCTGGTACAAATGTTTACTCAAGTGCGTTTAGACTGTTTATGTAAGAAACACTTTTTCAATTTTGTGAAAACTATTGAAAAATGTGAAAATGCCGCCAAGCTAAGCACAGCATAAGTGAAAATGTCGCACAGAATTATTTGCAAATGCGTTTAGACTGTGAATATACGGGAGCACTTTTTCAATTTTGTGCAAATTAGGCAATTATTTTTTTTTGAAATTGAATTCTAAATGAAATGACGATTGTTAATGTTCTGGAGATAAATTGATTTATGATTAACATTTGATTTGCTCAGATAAAACAATTAAGATAGCAAAAAAATAATGAAAGTTACAGTATTTGTAATAACATATTTGAAAACGTTTAAAATTTCTCGAATATTTCATTACGGTACGGGAAGTTCCAACAATTTGCCTTAAGGCACGATGCCATACACCACTAGTTTACTACTTGGATGATAGATTTTAATTTAATACTTGCCTACAGTAAGTGGTGCTTTCAACTCCAAACTCGATACCTTCAAATCCCACCACCAGTGTTGTGCGTCGGATTTGGTTTCTAGGAGGTCTCTAGCTTCCATCCAGTTGTCGGAGACGAATTTGGTCATGTAGTTTCTGATGCCATCTGGTAAAACCACAACACAACGTTGGTTTTTGTTCAAATCTTTGGCAGCTTTTAAAGCTACAGCCAAAGCTGTACCAGAACTTCCACCACATAGAAGACCTTCGTCTTTGATCAACTTTCTGGCTAAAGGAAGGGCTTCTTTGTCGTTGGATTTGACCCAACGATCTACCACTTGGTGATCGAGGACAGTTGGTATAAAGTCATAACCTGAAAAAAAATACATTGAATTATTTTACATGCGGAAATTTTTGGATTTACTACAATTTTTTACCGATTCCTTCGACTTCGTAGAACGTAACGTCAGTTTCATTCAGTTCTTCTGGCCTGGACAATATTGAGCCTTCAGGATCTGCTCCGACAACAATGCAGTTCGGACATTTTTCCTTAATTTTCCTGCCGATACCACTAACAGTACCTAAAATAGACCTGGTGTAAAATTTTGTGTGGTGTAAAAAGTGGTTTTTAACTTCCCGAAGGAAAAGTTTATGTTTTCATCAAAAAATCCGAATTGCTAATTTTATGTTTTCTCGATGTTTCAAGCCATTCTGAATCGAATGAGGCCAAAATTGGAAAAAGTATGTGTGTGTGTATGTGTGTGAACAGATTTTTTGCCGTGAATCGACTTTTTCTCTGGACCGATTTCAGAAATTTGAAAGCCATTTGATGTATCTCAATGAGGACTATCGTTTGTTAATTTTATGAGACGATCTGCCAAACCGTTTCTTTGTAATTTAAAAAAAAGTGTTAATCTTTTCGTCCACATTTAAGCTCAAACTACGAAATCGATTTAAAAAAATCAAAAACTGTTCGAAAGATATTAGTTGGGAATGATACTGATTAGTTTTAGGTGAAAATCTACCCAGTCATTTTCTTGTAATTAACTGTTGAAAAAAAATTTCAGCCGACTTTTATGGAACTTTTTTTGGCGATATATATCATAGTTTTATAGAACTTATTGAAATATTAGAGTCTTACGACAAGTAGTTTAATTTTAAAAATTCATCAAAGTTTGAGAAAAGTTTGAGTAGTTTTTTTGACGTTTGTCAAAATTAAAATTAGACGATTTATTTGGTATAATGATAGAGTACTTGGTCTTAAGGAAAAGAAATAGGTTCAATTATAAAAATTATTGATTTGTGAAAATTTGCTTTAAGAAAATACTCCGAGTTAACGTGTTCGTTCGTGTTCAATTATGTGTAATAAATCCACTCAGAATACTTCTACTAACTCATAAATTAGTTTATTTTTTATTGATTAAATCGATTATTTGAAAATATATCGAGAAGTTCATGTAACTTGCCTCAAGGCAAAATACCAATAGTTATATATTTTGTGGTAGAAGAATTAATTTTAATCAATACTAAAAATGCGTAAAAAAGTATAAAAAAATATACTCATAATTTATCTTCTTTTTAATGAATCAACATCCACAATTTGATTTTTAATATTATGTCATCAGAAGCTTTTATATTTATTAGTGTAATATAAGTTTTTCCGGCGATTTTTCCCTAAATTGCACGCAACCCGATTCAACGCGTCGTTTCAGGTTAACGTGCAACCGCCCTTGCGCAATTTCTGGGAAACGTTACAAATTATAAATTTTGGTTATAAAAATATAATAATTTCGAATTTTTTTATAACGAATTTTTTTATTGTTTATTTTATAATATTTACGCAGTATGAATATTAAATATAAAATTCGACTATTAAACTTTAATAGTAATAAATCCACTCGGAACACTTTTAATCAATCATAAATTAATTTATTTTTTATTGATTAAATTTACACATATCGGGAAGTTCATGTAACTTGCCTCTAGGCAAAATACCAATACCAACTAGTTATAAATACCTCCTGTACCAGCTCCGCAAACCACCATATCCAGTTGTCCTCCACATTGTTCAATAATCTCCTCTGCAGTTCCATCATAATGTGCCAAAGGGTTACCAGAATTTCTGCAAAAACCAAAACCACATAACCATACATCTATTACCAACAAAAATCTATTATCTTACCTGTATTGATCCAAAACAATACTGTTAGGAATCTCCTTGTTAAGCCTTTGTGCAACTCTGATGAGTCCTTCGGGTGAATCAAATGCAGCTTCAGTAGGTGTCCTGATGATTTCAGCTCCCAAAGCTCTGAGTGCATCCACTTTTTCATTAGACATTTTTTCAGGCATTACTATGATGCACCTGTAGCCCTTGACAGCACTGGCCATGGCCAAACCTATGCCTGTATTACCTGATGTGGGCTCTATAATCGTATAACCTGGTTTGATGAGGCCTTTGTCTTCTGCATCTTGAATCATCCTAGGAGGACAGATGACATAAAACTTAGTCATCGACTTGTCAATCTATTTTTCTTACCTGTAGGCGATTCTGTCCTTAACACTTCCTCCAGGATTCAAATATTCACACTTCACCAGCATTTCACACTTGATACCATAAGCTTTTGGGATTTTGTTCAATCTCACCAAAGGTGTATGGCCAATGGCCCAAAGGACATCAGGCATTATTTTTGGCCTTTCAGGGTACAGACGTACAGTATGTGGGTTGTCTTTTGGACCAGAAGAATTTGATATTTTATCTTGCCCATTTGTTGTTTTGTAGGACCAGGTGCATCTTGAGGGTTGATCTGGTCTTATGAAGTCGACTGTTGGTTCTGGTTTTTGGTTTAGACATGTACCTGACATTTTGACAAAGGTAGTAATTGAATCTGGAAAAATATAGATGGTGAATATGGTTTCTGGTAAAATTCTTAGATGGCCCATTTTTTTCTGAACCAATACAAAAGACCATTGGGAATCCTATAATGGATTTTTAAATTCTCTAAAATTTTATTTAATGACTGGGTCTAAAATTGCGTAAAAATAGCTATTTTCTCCTAAACTAATCGGAAAAATTTCCACAGCTTTGACTGGCTTCAAATACAAATTTATTGGTTGGCATTTTATTTATTATTATTATTTATTATTATTATTTATTATTTTATTTATTTATTATTATTAGTATTGAATTTCATTGAATTTAGTTATTCTTACATATAATTATGATTTTCAATAAATCTTTAAAATTTTCTACCATCTACTAAAAAAGTAATAGTATAACTTCAACTGTCCTTAGTTAAAAAAAAAGTTGTCTTAAAAGTTTAATAAATTTGGTTTGGTTTCTTTTACAGTTTCTATATCAATATCTTGAACAAATAAATTATTTCCTATCAATTATTTTAAAATTAAACGTTTGTTTTGTTATTTCTGGCCTTTGTTGACCTTGTCGATGATAACGCCAATATTGGTGATAAGCAGAAATAAAAACATTGTGCAATATATTATCAGAAAATGAATGGCCATGGTTTTATTATTGTAATATTTGATTAGAATATTTGCAAAAATTAAATAACTGAATATTTTAAAAATTTTGTACCTACTGAGGAATGAGGAATTTTATTTGTATAGAAAAATTTTAGATTCGAATTGTAACATTATTATTTTTTCCAATACGTTTTCTATCAATATTATTTTTTTATTACAATTATTTCCATTAATAATATAATTATTATTTTTGTTACTTTTCATCTCACCATTATTAATATTATTATCATTAATATTGATGTTACTGAATACTTTACTTTAGTTTACTAAAACTTTTGGGGGAATAAAAGAGAACATGGTTTTTAAATAAAAACAAATAAAAATGTTATGACATTTTTTATAGTTTTGAAATCATAATTTTCAATATATTTTTAAAAAACATAGAAATATCTTTCACTTATTTACATATTTCTATACTTTTATTACTATTTTTAACTTTATGTTGAATTTAAATTTTTTTATTCAAAATATCAAATGTACATTTAAATTAATGTAATAATTAACTTTGAAAATTATAAAAAATTTCTTAACTTTAATAAAAGTAACTTTTAAGTAAAAGTCCTTTGATCTAAGGTTCTCAAAAGTTTTATAATGACAATATTACAATTAAAATTAATACTCAATTAATTTATTATTTTTGGTACAAATTACTCAAAATTATTTAAACAAAAAGTTTGTTTTTTGAAATTTTAAGGTTCATACCTAATATGAGCTTTATAATGAATTAATTTTTGACTTTATTTATTAGATCTGTTGTAACTTTCGAATAGTTTGTCTAGTATCAAAATGATATTCCGCAAACTTGTTCAAAATTAATTTATTAATATTTTTCTCTAATATTATAAAACACTACAGCAACTCTGTATACTTTAAAAACACATTTGAAAGCAGATATATGAATCATCATCTATTTAAAGCGCATCTATTTGTTATATCCCTGGTAACTTTTGAATAATTTGTCCAAACTGAATGGAATATTTGACAAATTTATATAAAATTCAATTATTTATAATATTTTCTAATATCATAAAGCCCTACAGCAATTGGGTATAATAGGTTGTCAAATATCTCCCTTCCGCCTTTTTGTATTATAAACCAAGAGCAAAAAAGCGGAAGGGAGATATTTGACAACCTAATACTTTAAAATCGCATATGAAAGCAGATATTAAAATTGCATTTATTTGAAAATAGAAAATGAATCCTAGCTTCTTGAACTGAACGTGCATTTATTCATTAAAAAAAATTCTAATACTTAAACCGTTTGATGTATATGATTGGGGTTCAAGACAAATTTGTTCAAAATTGAATTATCTACAATTTTTTCTAACAATATAATATTCTACGGCAACTCGGTGTACTCCAAAATTTACTTTATTTACTCGGTTTACTCCAAAACGATGAAAAGTAAAACTCACTAAAAATGTAGGAATGTTAAGGTAAGGGGACGTTGTGACGCAATGATATTTTTAATGAAAATTCTAAAATAGCTGATATTTTGATACAAAAAGGTACTAAATAAATATTTCAATACATCATGAACGCAATTACATGTCTAGTTAACAAAAAACAATACCTTTTTCAAAAACTTATCCACTATTTATTCCCAACACACACCACTTTTCCAAACAGATTTAACCAATGGCCAAAAAATGCAACCACACACTTCTATCTTATTTATTTGGTTTAACTTTTAATTTTTTGCACAGATTTTTTACCACACAACTTCTACACATACAATATATATGCACTGATTTAAATAAATAAAAAAATTAAACTCTGAACCGGTTTTTATGACCGTTTTTGTAGCCGAATTGTACCTCCTGCCTCGACGAATTCTCGCACCGAACTAATTTATTTCGATGTGGTCGTAAAGGATTCGACCGAGACGTTGTTGAAAACAGTACAAAAAGTTATGAATCGGGGACACAGAGTCGAATTTTGGGGAAAATGATGAAAATTAATATCTAAATATATAGGGACATAAGTTTTGCAGGGTTGAATTTAGGTAGAAACGAAGAAATCTGATTTTTATATCAATTAAATGATGCTGGAAGTTGGTAAAGTGCCTGGTGTACTAAAAATGTTAATGAAGTCAAAAATAACTTTTTTAAGGTTTAAACTCAGACAAAAAAATACAATTTTTTTTACTAATTGTAGTAGGGGTGTTAATAAAATCAAAAAAAAATTTCAAGCTTTGAACTCAGTCTAATTTTTTCACTAACCAAATTAATTATTTAAGTATCTGGGAAGTTGATAAAGTTAAAAAATGGTTGAGTTTGTACTAATTAGATTAAAATTGATGGCAAAGTAAAATAAAATTCAAAACATGCAAAAAATAATAAATCGGCAAGGCATGGCCAAAGTTTGGGGAAATAATTATAATTTAATACTTTTTGCAATATTTAATTTTAACGACTAGTCTAGTTCGGGACATTTTTTTTTGGTTTTTGTCAAATAACTCACAAATATCATATGAAAGCACACCTTTTCGGTTAGATAGGAAGAAACTAGATAAAATTTACTACGATTCCATGCTAACAGTTATATACACTTCTATATAAAAATTTAGAATAAAATGACTTTAAATTCGATTTTTCATATTCTTTGGCATTAAATAGAAAATTCCGGATTTTTTTTTGGTTCTTGTCAAATATAATAAAATTTACTACGATTTCATGCCAACAATTATATACAGTCTAATGTGTTTACAAAAGTATATATTTACTTTGTAAAAAATTATGTGAGTTAATACTGATTAGGCTAAAATTAATTGCAAAATGAAATAGAATTCAAAATGTGCATAAAATATTTATTTGCGAAGATTCAAAATTAAAATAAATATTATATTTCAATATTTCATCAACTAATAGGCTAAATACTTGCTTGTTTGTTTTTAAAATTTGTTTAGAAATTTGTTTGATGTTTCTCCCAATTAAACTAAAATTGATTTCAAAAATAATACTAGAAAAGCTATACTAAAATAATAATAAAATCTACAAAGAAAACTATACTCAAATAATAATAAAATCTACAAAAAAACTATACTAAAATAATGTATAAACATTGAATCGGTGAGAAAGAGCTGTTTTTCGATAAAAAAAATATATATATTACTATTTATATTAATAAAATAATATAATTACTTTCATTAGGCTTAAATAAGAAACAAAAATCCGTTATGTTTCTATCAATAAAACAATTTAATATTAAATATTATTTTAAATTTGGAAATTGGGAAAAAACTATAGCAACTATAGATTTACTATATATATAAAGAAATTTACAATTCATTATTTTATTAAACTTATATATTAAGATTTACAAAATTTATTTATTCATCTGAAAAAAAAAATATATAAATGCATTTTTTTTAGTAAAATATTTTTTAGTGAAAAAGTGTAATCATACAGGTAATTAATTCTGTTTTTTTCTGTAACCTTTTGTTAAAACTTTCTAAAATTCTCAAATTTTTAACATTTTAATATTTTATTGAATAATCCACTCATTTATTTTTATCATTTTCATTTTGATTATATTGTCATATTTCTGTACATTATTTTTTCAACAATTTTATTGATTAAAAAAATCCATCATATTATACATTTAAACATATTGTTTGCTTAAATCTTATCAAGATCATGTTTCTTGACCTGTCCTGAAGTCCTGAAGATGAAACGTACTTAGTTCCGAAACGTCGACAGTAAATAAATAAACAAATGATTTTTAAAAAAAGAAAACGTCTTAGGTTTTTTATTACTTTATATATATATATATATATGTATATATATATATATATATATATATATAAATAAATACTTACTAAATCATTTTACTATTTTTATATCATTTTTTCTGTTTGATGGGAAAACCGCTACGTCAATTTGCACGTAACCTATATCGAGGCCTCGTTCCAGGTTAAGTGTCAATTTGGCCCGACGGACGGTCGGAAAACATAGATTATTTAAATATATATTATATATTTATATTATGTATATATTTATACATCGGCGATAATGCGGACCTGTACGTTATACCAATCATGTACTGAGGTCATAACAATTATAAATATGCGATTTATTTCCATTACAAACGGTTGTGGTTCTCGGATCAAATGTTATCCGAGTCGATTATGATATAACCAGATATAATTTTAATATCAGATATTGTTGAATTTCGTCTAATCTAATCTTTTGGTTTTTTTTCTAATTTTTATCTAGACTACGTCATGTGCAACCAAATTTGCAAAAAAAAAAGATTAAATTATAATTAGATTTGCTGCTAAAAATTCTGCTCATCATGTAAGTTAATGATGTACTACAATTATTATAAAATTTAGTAAAACAAGATATATTTTATTTTATTTTATGAACTTATGATGCTCTCATATTTTAATAACATTTGTATATCATATTATGAACTAGATTAAAATAAAATAAACTATGAAACGTACGAATATGTAACGTAATATTTGTTTTGCATATTTCATACAATGATATGCAGAACTCGATATGCGAAATTTTAATGGAATTTTGTATATATATATATATATATATATATATATATATATATTTAATTAAAATTTTGATAATAATAATTTATTTATGGTTATTTAAATTACATTCATCGATACCGAGGCCGTTTTGCAAAAATTCTAAATATATCTCATAAACTAATTTGAATACAAATTACCAATAAATTTTACATGTGAATATTAATTTTAAAATTTTATCAAGTATTGTTATTACTAATTGTAAGTAAAAATATATTATGCAAATTGTGTACGTATAATCAGAAGAAAACCTTGAAATAATTATTTTTCTTTAAATTAAATAATTATTTTAATATAATTTTTTTTATCTCTGTGTCTTGGCTTTGCCTTAGCTTGGCGTTTACATTTTTACTTAATAACTTTTTAAAATGAATGTTCTATTATTTTAAATAAAAATATATATATAAATATATATATAGATATATATATATATATATATATTATTATAAATAAATAAATATATATATATATATATATATATTTATATATATATATATATGTATATATTTTATTATAAATTACTATCTGTCTAAATACAAAGACAAACACTTATATTACTATAATTACAAATTTATACATGAATCGTTTAATTCATAAATTAATTACAATAAATTTATCCAATCATAAAATTATTATCCAATTAAAATAATTAATTAAATATAGATATATCAATTAGTAGATAGATGTACGGATGAATGTACGAATGTAAGAATGTATATATGTATGTATGTATATATGTATCTATGGTGTGTGAATCAATTTCCCAGTGTTGGTGAAAACGTAAAAAATCAAAAAAAATCAGTGAACCGCGCAGTAAATTTATATCGAAGGGTTTCAAAGCATATATTTTATGTCCTTCGTTTCATATGTGGTCTTCTCAATAAAGAATGTTTTTCCATGTCGTGACATGGGAATAAAATGATTTTTCACAGAAATTCCTTTCCATCGGTACATTTTCTTGACAATGTACGGAATGCGCCGAGAGAACTCATATTTTGTGTGAAAACCTTCTTCTTCTTCTTGTTGGATTTATGCAGAAAATCCTCGCCTCTTCGATATGCTAAACATCATTCACGACGGTTGTAAATGCAACGTTATGCTTTAGGCGATTTTTTTTTTGTTAGATATTTATGGATGTATTTAAATTTATTTTATTGTTAACCAAAGTAGGCTTAGATTTGTGAGGCACAAGTATAAAAATAAGATTTAAAAGCCCCGAGGAAATTTTTTATTATTGTTGTTCAAAGTACTTGAGGAATTTTTATGTATTATTGCAAGAAATCTTCTAAAGTATTATATTTTTATTGCAAGTTATTGCAAGAAAAGTTTAAGTAAACTATTTTCTAAAGGACTTTGATTCCAGTTTCAGAGTAAAAATATTTCATTTCAAGTTACTATGAAGTTATTTTAATTGCATTCTGAAAGTTTGCGTTTCTATGAAATTGTAGTGTTTTGCTTCTTTGATAGAAATTTATTTTAAATATAAATTTTATTAATGTGGCAAAATTATAGAATTATACTAGATGACCCAACAGACGTTGTCCTGTCCTACGTCTACAATTCAGAAGTTCCAAATTGTTTGAATATCCTATCCTATATTTTTTAATATCCTATTTGATGTCCTGCCATTGTGATTCATTTATGATCTTAGTAGCAGTAAAAAACAATAGTAAAAAAACGATACGACCCTTGATTTTTCAATCCAAATATTGTTTCAATAATTTAGTCTATAATCTCGTACGATATATTAGTTGCTTTTTGCCAATTATAATTTCTAAATACATTTTTCTTACTGATAATTTAATATATAATTGTTTGTTTATGTCCAAATCTTAGGTGAATTAATTTGTAAAATCCTGTTCATATGTGCACTATTCATCTAGATCAAAAGGCTAAATATTCCATCATTTTTCCAACACATTCTTACTTAAATCGAAAATTTGTTTAGTACTTATAAAATATTTTACATTTCTAAAAATTATATACAACTAGCCGCCCGACAGACTTCGTCCTGTCAAAAAACTTGTAATGGTGGCGGTGTTTTGTGGCTACCTTTTTTCTATTCTTTGCAAAAAATTATCCTGAACAGAACCGTCACCCTGGTAATAAATCGGTGTGAATTAGAAATAATTAAATAAAAACACTATAAGCATTTAAAAGGAAGTAATTTTAATAATGTAAATCATAAATCAAAAATCAGTTCAATTTTCATTGTAGTGCTTTGTGTATAAACGATGTTTTTTTGTTTGATTACCTGGCGCATAGACAAAAAATCTGATGGTTTTCCAATACGGAACAAACAACATACAATTTTCCATGTGAGAAGTTTTCCATGGTTTTCTAAATTAATACCACAAACACTTAATGATACCATAAACGCACTGGAAACGCATTGGGATGCAGGGTGCGAGAACATTTGTGCTTTATACTATCCTTTGAACATAGTTGGTCGATTTTTTGCAACATTATAATTGCCGATCCAACCCTTAATTGAAGATTGTGAGGTGACAATCCTAGCAAATCCAGCGAATTTAAAAACTCCGGCGGATCGTCTTGGTTAGTTGCCGAATCAACTGATTCGCCTGTAATTTGTTCTTGAATTTTGAAATTTAATTAATTTACATCAATGTTTGTGGCTGCCAATATAGCTTGATTAATAAAAAGATATTTCTATGTTTATATAAATATATTCAAAATTAGATTATCAAAAACTACACAAAATGTCATGACATAGATCATTGTTTTTTTTACAAATTGCGTTGCCTACTCGATTAAAGAAGAAAAGGGCTGTTTTTAGGGTTTTCCCGGCAATTATTTGTTTTTTCTCGCCGTAACAACCATCCTTGGACTTCAACGAACATTTTAAAAAAAGAATTGGTCAAATTGGTCCAGGCGTTGTTGAGTTATGCGCTTACCAACACATTTTGAGATTCATTTTTATATATAAGATTCTCTATACATCTGCATTAAGAAATATATACAACATTATAGTAAAATTTTGCATGAAATTGCAACGAATTTACAAATAATAACTCGATGGTCAAACCGAACTGATAAACTTCATAATCGTGAACACTTTTCTAGTTTTTTGCAAATATCTCGAAAATTTGTTCTAGCACTTATAAAATATTTTACATTTCTAAAATTATATACAATTCTCTATACATCTGCATCAAAAAATATAAACATCATTATAGTAAAATTTTGTATAAAATTGCAACTACAATTAATAACTCGATGGTTAAAGCCAGACTTAAAAAACCTCATAATCGTGGACATTTTCATAGTTTTTTGGAAATATCTCGAAAATTTGTTCTAGTACTTGAAAAATATTTTACATTCTCTATACAATTCTCTATACATTTGCATCAAGAATATGTACATCCTTATAGTAAAATTTAGCATAAAGTTACAAGAAAGGGTATGGGCGTGTTTCCATACAGAATTGGCCCCACCCTGGTATTTAAATAATTTTGATGCCATTTTATAGGTATTTTCGAGAAAATCCGATATGCCAAATTTCAAATCCGTAGCTCATCATTTGGCCGAGATATCATTGAAAATGTGTGAAAGTGGTCCTTTTTTTCAAAGTCGTTTTGTGTCGCAACTGTGAAAGATATCGACAAACCAATAACGCCAATCTATTTACATCGGTATATACTATATTATTAATAACAAATATTGTTTAATTATTATTTGTAAGTGCATGAAAATGTGAAAATAATTTTTTGAAGTAAAACTTCTTTAGGCGCGATATGGGTGTAAAAATTTCTTTAGGCTACACGGTGTAAAATCCGTACAAATGCAACGAAAATGCCAACGTGTAGTTGAAACTACGACGCCGTAAGCGCTGATGTCGCGAGTATCCACTCCCGTCATGTCATGCGTAAGTCGAGCGCTAAACCCTATATGAACTTGCATTAATTGAATCACGTTTTTTTTACAAAAGAAGAGGTTGCTGTATTATGTCCTCATGGAATAAGACTTTTCTTAGAGAATAAATGTGCCATGGAATATAATAAATTTATATTGAATTGAAAGTCTCGTTGAAGACAAAATAAAATCTACTGCCACGGATATTTATGTAGGTTGCCATGCACAGATCAACAATCATACATTCGTCAGCAGTTTCAAAAAAATCGGTTATTGATACCGGGGCTTTGCCGTATGAAATAATTTTAGTTCTGAATAAATTTTACATAATAACAACTAATATTGATGTAAGTGATGGCTTAGCTAATGGTTGTGTGGGCAAATTAGTGTACATAGAACGTGGCGATAATGATGAACTTCTACGTTTATGGTTTAAATTTCCCGTAAGATAGGTAACAAAATTAGGAAGAAAGCTTCACATCATATTCAAACTCTTAATATCATTAGGACAGCTGTGCCGATGCTCAGGAGATCTTATTATTATTGATGTTATATGATTATTAAAAGATGATTTTTAAAATTCAAATTAGATGTTTTTTTTTATTTTTATCTTAATTGCCTACTCATACAATATTAAAAGTTTTACTTCAATCGCGTGTGATCCTTACGCGACTCTTTTTTGTTTGGAGTTTTCGGGAAGTGCGGTTGTTTGGACTATTTTTAATTAGCATCATTCGAAAGGGTATTCAATTTTAATTTGCTATCCAAAATTTTGTTTTATTTCATATGGTAGAACATATTGGAACACGCCCATACCCTTTACTTCAGATCGATGGCCAAACTAACCTTAATAGACCTCGTAATCGTTGACATTGTTATAATTTTTAGCAAATGTTTCAAAAATTTGTTCTAGCCCAGTGCCCTGCTCCAGGCGGAGGCCCTCGCCCAGCAGCTGCAGCGCGTCGCCCTGTGGCCCGCAGCAGCCGCCGCCGGCAGCAGCGCCTGCTCCCGATGTCACTGCCCAATCTCAGACCTCTGCCCGAACTGCTGCGTCCAGAACAAACACCAAGAGACCTGCTCCAAGTGCCAAAAACCAATTAGCGACAACTGCGGCAAATGCCACAAACCCAACCGCCTCGATCCCCATCCACAAGAACTCTGCCCGAAATGCCAGAGGATCGACTCCTGCGCCAAGTGCCAGAAATTATCCTCCAACGATATCTGCAGCAAGTGCCAGAAGGTGTCTTCGAGTGATAGTAAAAGTGGAAGGTGTTCCAAGTGTCATAGACAGAACGGTGGTCTGGTGCAAATCGTTTGTGCGAAGTGCAAAAGTTGTTATCAGAGATGTAATAAGTGTAAAGTTGGTGGTAAGGATGGTTCAGGTGGTGCAGGTGGTGGTGGCCAACCTCCGCCTCTGTTGAGATCGAGGACTCTTCCTGCAATTGTGGTACCTGGGTTGGATATTCTGAGGGCGCAGATCGAGGGAAAACGAGTCAGAGAAGGTAAGGAAATAGACTCATACTAATATTATTAGTAGTTTTTATCAAATTTCTGTCTGATTCTATCCATTTCAAAGTTAATTATCATACAAGGTGTTATAGAATTTTTTTAACTTCCCGTAGGGTATGTTATAGTAATCGCAAAAAATCGAAAATGAAAATTTTCATATATCTTTACGTTTCAGAGGTTTCTGAACATTTTGGTATGCTTTAGAAAAAGTGGATATATGTGTGTGTGTGAATGTGTGCGCATGTTTGGATACAAATTTTCGTCCACGATTTCGGGCGCACGAATCAACCGATTTAAATGAATCAAAGAACATTCGATTCCTCTTGATGAGAAGACGTGATGATTAGTTTTTGGTGAAGGCAGGTCCAGCCGTTTTGAGGATACGTGGCAAAAAGTGCCAAAAACGGTAATACAGTTTTTGGAAGAGCAAAGTACTCAATTTGAATGATTCAAAAAAACATTTTACTTGTATTGATGAAATGAAGAATTGGTGAAATTTTTGGTAATGCAGGTCTAGCGGTTTTGCAGAGATACAGAGGAAAAAGCGGAAAAAATGTTATATGGCGGTCAAAAATGATCATTAGACATATGCACGTCAAATTATCAGATATCTTGTAGAGATTTTAAAAATGTGGACTGATTTTGTTACAATTTTTTTGGGTTCCTTCCTTAATTTTTAAAGTTTGCTTATGCGGTTCAAACAAATTTCAAAATTTTCAGATTATTTTTCCAAAATTTTTCAAAATATATCTATATAAAAATACATGAATTTTAAATTTACAATTCAGTTTAAAAATATATATATTTCATATGCGTAATTTTACTCGTAAGAAATATATCCTCAGACGGATTCATTCAGCTTCTCTTTAATATAAACATTTTTAATTGTTTTGAGCAATAAGATCTTCACTGTATATTATATGAACACATAAATACATAGCAAAATTAATTTTGTCCTTGAAAATATTTAAAACAATTGTAATTATTCAATGATCGATATTTATTGATCATTAATTTTTTTTGCTCGAAAATTTAATTCTGGTACGGGAAGTTCTAGCAATTTGCTTTGAGGCACGATGCCATGCACCAATAGTTCACCAAAAATTGTGCTTGATTGATTGTGATGATTTTTGATTATTTCTATGCTAAATTAAAAATCCTAAAGTTAGTCAACTTGACATGCAAGATGTTTCACGATTTTTGAAACAAAAATTGTGCTTTATATAAATTTGAATAATTTATGTCGAAGTATTTGAAGTATTTTGTGGACGATAACTCATTGCTATAATCTAATGGCACCTTTGTTTTAAAATCACAGTTAGTTTTCTACTAAACTAATAAATATAAGGTTCCTGAGCATGAGTATGTAAAGAAATCACGGACTTTTGAGCTAAAAGTTGCAATTGTATTGGAATTTCAGAAAAATGGCATATTTCAAAGTTTTTGTTGTTGTTTTATATATTTGTCATCAATTCGTAATTTTTTTTTCTAAACTATAGAATATAAGGTTCTAAAACTTTAAGTCATGTAAGGAATAACTTAGACTTGGTTTTTCAATTTTAAGCCCTAATTTCCCAAAGAATTTAATAAAAATCATATATTTTAAGGACAATTATATTCCTGGTACTCTCTTATAAACAAAACTATTTTTTTTACTAAACTACAAAATCTTAGGCTTCAGAAATTCTTATTGTTAGTGTGGGAACAAAATTTTTAATTACGTCAATTTTAATATAAAACGTCATACTTCGATGGACTATAATATATTCCTGTTTTTGTATAATACTTATGTCTCAAATTTATTACTATTTTTCTCCAAAACTATCAAAAATAATGTTCTTGAAATTGAAAGGTAAGGAACTGCTGATTTTTTAACTAAAATCTCTATTCTGAGCTGAATTTAAGGACAAAATTGTACATTTTTAGTACGATAATATCAATTATTAAAAGCAATAATCTTAGATATTCCTTGGAAAAGCTTTTGGACCAAAATAATCATATTTAGTCTACACACTAGAATAGAAAAAAACAACTTTATAAATAATTAATAAATTACAATTTATTTATTCATCTAACTAACTATCTACTACTTAATATCTATTAAGATCCAAAGTAACATTTGTGTTACCATTCATTTGATTTTTTCGATTTTGTTTTTGATTTTGCAAAAATTCATCACAATCTTTGGTCAGCCCCAAAATTCTTGGCAAGAGCCAATTTAGGAGGATGAATCTCACTTTTTCTGGGAAGAACCTAAAAATATAAAATAAATGTAGAAACATATTTGTTTATCTGTTTATGTTTTCATTTTTTACCTTATTGGTGCCATACAATAATAATGAGTCGTAGGAATCGTAAAAGTAGTCACATTTCGTAGAACATTATTTGCTAATATGCGAGCTGCATATTTTGGACAAATTGGAGGAATTCTATTAGGAGGAAAACACATATCTTAATGAATTGGTTAATCTCAAAAATAGAGCATTTAATACAGTTTTTATCACCAACTTATAAGAATAAACAAATCGTTAAAAATTGGTCAAATAATAATTGATCAAAAATTTCGAAAATGAGCGATTTTTAGTAACTGGGTTACACAACAAATGTTTACTTGAAATTTTATACCAGGAAGTCAAACTATTTGAATTTTTGATTAAAGCAAGTTGTTTTTACAAAACTATCATACCGATTTCACTGAAAATTCAAAAAAATCTATTCGTAATTCTGAAGATGAAAACTCATATGTCAACTTTGTATGTTCCAAAATATTATTCCAAACTTTCTGGAATTTTATAATTCACCAACTTACAAGAATTTGAATCTGTTCAACATCTCAACATCGGTTTTCATAAAATAAGGCAAAGCCGTGCAGGCATTTATTCCTTTTATTCCTCTCATTTTTAAATCGTCCTTTAAGGAGTCTATTAATGTTTTGACTGCCACTTTGCTGCTGCAGTATGCTGCTCCATATCTGGCTCCGGCGAAAATTGCCTCGGACGCCACTGCCACGATCAAGCCCCTTTGGTTTTCGATCATTGGAGGCAGAAAGGCGTTTATGGTCTTGGAAAAACATGAAAATTATTGAAATAATGATAAAAATGTATTGAAATTTTGCATAATTCATAGTTGAAACGTCGACTTGTATATATTAAGAATCGATTTAGGAATTTTTTTTAGATTTTTTTAAATAACTCGGAAATTTTGTTCTGGACTTTTTAATTTCTATACTTTAGTCAAAACTAGATAAAATTTACTAGAGTTTAGTAAACTTTTTTATTCACACTTGGATCTCAAAATTTTACACAATTCATAGTTGGAACGTGGACTTGTATATATAAAATTTTTGACTTGTATAGATAAAATTTGGTATATATAATTTGGCATAATAAAATGTTTATAGTACATTTATATTTTTTAGTGGTATAAATATTTTTATTACCAAAACGTGTGCCATCAAGTTGACATCTACAATTTTCTTGAAAATAGATGGTTGGTCTATGGAAAAGGAAAACATTTCCATAACTCCTGCATTATTGATCAGGATTTCCACTGATCGTCCAAAATCCTTTAAAATATTCGTCTTCAGCAAATCTACTTGTTCGGGATTGCTGACATCTGTCTAAAAATTAAAAGAAAAAAATACCGAATTTTTAGAGATTTTTTTCACAATTTGACTCTGAATAAATAATATGTTAATAATTTATTTATTAACTTCGAGGGTAAGTTATTGTATTTGTCTAAAAATTGAAATTGAAAATTTACGCATTTCTCGACGTTTTGAAGGGTTCTGAACATTTTGGCATACCTCAGAAAAAATGAATGTTTGTGTATGTATGTATGTATGTATTGTGTATATATTTCATTAAGGGAAGTTCCAGCAATTTGCCTTGAGGCACGATGTCATGCACCACACTAGTTTACTTATAATTTGTTATTATCAATAGAACAATTACAATAAAACAAACACAACTATTAATCAAAGTTTATTTTCAAACGAAGGTTGTTCTGTGAATTATTCCATAATTTCTCATTATAAAAAATATGTTTGTAATTTTTTACGATTTGTTTTGATTGCAATTTTATGCTAATTTTTAATTAAACGGCGGAAAATTAATTATTAATTGATTAATGATTATTTAGCTATGACAATAATTAATTGTCATAAAGAATTAAAATAAAGAGTGTGAAATTTTTTTTGACTAACGTAGTTTAAGTAGTGATATTTTTTGTTAACTGTTGTACTTTGTATTAAGTACTCTTTTAGTGGAAAAAACTGTAGTTTTACTTGTAATTTAATTTTTCTTGTCATGACTTGTCCAAAATGTTTTTTGGAATTCCTAAACATGTTCATCATCTAAGATCACGTCGGGGTCACCAATTTAGTGACAAAAGAAACAATTACAAACAAATGAAGAAAACCTTATATATATGTATCTTCTTAGACAATGTCAGGGTCACCAGTTTGGTTAATTTATTTACCAAAATAAATAATTAAACAGATGAATAAAAGATCGACTGAAATTATCTCAATGTCATGACACCGCCGTCTAGTGCTACCACAAATTTAACTTGATAATGATTTTATATTAAAAATTAAAAAAAAAAAATCTAAAAAATAACTCAAATTTCAGATGAAAGTAATATTTGTTCTTTGAAACTCAGTACTAGTTTTTACCTAAATAAACTATTTTTCATAAACTAATTTCCTTAAAAACTTTATTCCTACTTATGATTACAACCAAAATTTTTTGTTTTTTTCATTTACCTGGTACCATTGTATCCTGACCCAGGATGTTGTTTTTTGATTTCTTCCACAGTTATCATGGCAGATTTTTAGTCAATATCAGCAATTGCAATATCACATCCTAAAGATGCAAATTGAAAACTGATTTCTCTGCCGAAACCATTTGCTCCACCAGTCACCTGGAAATTGTCCAGAAATAAAATAAATAGATGGCTAAAAATTTTTAATTTTTAATTTTTTCAAGTTGGAATTTGGTTGACTAATAATTAGACCAAGTTGGTTATTGGATAGAATTTTACCAGAAATATAATAGGTTGGCATAAGGTGTCTTTACTAATAATGGTTCGAATAGAAATTTGGTTGGCTGGTAACTGGAACAACCAGAAATTTTTGTTGGTTTTAAGATGGATATTGACTAGAAGTAATAGATGTAGATGGCAAGAATTTTTTTTTCCAATTTTTGCAAATTTGTCTAATAATTCATGATCATATTTTTGGTCAATAGAAAGACATCCAATACACCAGAAGTATCCAAAAAACAAAATAATTTCTGGATTTTAACTTATGAAATAATTGAAAGAGACTAGAATCAAATCATCTACAAACCATATATAACCCTTGTTTTCCTACAATTCTATCAATTTTTTTCCTTCGTCTACTGTCTACTTACCAGGGCCAATTGTCCGTTAACATCCTGCTTCTTGGTCCACCAAAAAAGTCCCAAAAACCAAACCACAAAACCATAATTGACCACCAAAATCATCAATATCAGTTCGTATAAAAGTCTTAAATTTAGCACTAGACTTGAAAAGAAACTTTTTTTCTCAGAAAGTTTCATCTTGAAATCAAATCAAATCTTCAAAGGGTAAAATTTTCAGGATTTTTTTTACTGGTGCTATTTTTTTAAAACTATTTTAAACACTTATTAGTTTAGATAACAAAATATTTTTATACACTTAATTAAATAAAAATTAATTAATTTAGGATTAAAACGTACTAAATTATTTTTTAAAAAGTTCATACATTTTTTACTTATTAAATTTTTAACTAATTTAATTATTTTTTTTGCAGTTTTTAATGATCATTAATTTATTTATTTTTAATTATTAATAAGTCAAAAACCATTTCAACAACCGATGTGGCAACATCTTAGTAGTCATATAACAATTTTTTTTTTAAAAAAACTTAATATTTAAAAAAAATTCATAAACAATCAAATATTATTGATAACATCTAAATAAAAATTCTAAAAAATAATTCACAAAGTTTTTAGTTAAGTTATACATATTACTTAATGAATTATTTATTTATTTATTCTTAAGCAAATAATTATTAATAATTAAAATAAAACTGTTACAAATCATTATTATTAATTTAATTATTATTTATTAAAATAAAATCGATTTTTTACAGCGTTTTTGTTCAAAGTACGAGTTTATTTTTTAAATCACCGGAGGTACAAATTTTTCCTCTATTTATTTTTTTATAACTATTTATATTAAATTCTGCACTTAAAATTTGTTCACAAAGCTTTTGTTTAAATTTATACAATTTTTTTTTCTAAAATACACATTTTAATAGTCACTAGAATAACATTTTATATATGTATTTGTTTATTTATTTATTCATTTATTTATTTATTTATTTATTTAACAATGTTAATCCAAAGAAGTTCTTGGTAGGACTAAAAGTGTTTTGTTCACCTCAGAAATATTTATGAGAGGAGACCAAGACTTTCTTGACGCATTTCAAAAAACAGGGCCGGATTTTATAATAAATTTATTAATTATATTAAATATTAAAAAATAAATAAATTCTTGTATTAAACATATAAATTAATTAAATAAAATCAATTTCAATTGCATCATTATTTAGCAAAAATTGACAAAGTTGTAATGAAAAATTTTACAACAAATTTATAAAAATAGTTTGTTATTAATTGTATTTTTCTGACTAATCATTGTTTTTTGTATATAAATTTTTTTTAAAAATTTTACCTAATTTTGTGATAACAAAGTTTATTTATCAAAATGATTTTGTCCCTGGATTTTGTCTGCATAATTTAATTTTTTTAATTTAAAGACTTAATACAAATTAATTATATACATATCAATAAATTACCGACATGTTTTTGTTGTTAAATTTAATTGTTATTGTCTTTGGATGACAATAAAGTACTTTTAAATAAATTAAAAAAATATAAAAAGTCGATATTGTCAAAGGCCAATGTCGTAAAAATAACATATATATATATATATATATATATATATATATATATATATATATTATTCAAAATCAAGTATTTTAAATAAATATTTATTGCATAATATATAAATGTTGATTTTGGTGTTTTAATTTTATATATTGGTGCTCGCCTTAAAAATGAATAAATAAATAAATCTACAAATAAAATTAAAAAATTAAGAATAAATAAAAAAATAGGCGAAAAATATGAATGAATAAAAATAAATAAGCTTGTAAATTAGTTTTAATATAATATAAAAAATTATTTGCAATCTTAATTTATTAAATAAAAATTATATGAATATAAGAAATACTTTGAAGAATTTTGTTTCTATCCCGCTTAATACATCCTTTATTTATTTAGGTTTATTAATAAAATATTAAAACCCAAATTATTAAAATATAAATGTTGCATTATAATAAATTTAAAACAGATTTCTTGCTTGCAGTTTATATTTTAATAATATATATATATATATATATATATATAATATATATAAAGTATAATTTATGTTCATTTAATTGCTGTCATTGAACAATAAAATAGACTTGAATTTCACGTTTTGAAAAGTTGAAACTTGAAATTTAACATTTTATAATTAAATATGTAAAATTGATTTTCTTTTATTTTGTATGCAAATGAAAACAGACACACACACTTTTATAAGTAAACAAAAAAAATAGTTCTAAATTCAGAGAAAAATAAATTTAAAATAACTTACCCTACGGGAAGTTAAAAAAATGTAGATAAAAAAAAAATTAATTATATAACGATGAATTGGCAGCTATGTAAGAATTTTTTTATTAATTAATAATGCATTTATATGTTCCATGTGTATCATTTATTTTTAAAGAAACTTTTCCAAGAATCCGACAATATTCCAATACCCTACATTTGCAAATAACAACATGTGTAATAAACAGTTAATTTATTATTTATAAACTATTTTTATAGTTTAAATCTATTTTCGCAATAGGAAATGCAAATGCAATCATAAAATCAATACTCGGACGTAAGAGATCTTCGATAATTATTCATATATTTAATCATATATATATATATATATATATATATATATATATTATATATATATATATATGTATGTATAACTCATGTCTGCAAATAATTTCCTTTAGTTTATAAATAAACAATATTGGCAAATGCCGATATTTACACTTTCTGATATTTTTTTTAAACCTTTGACGTTTTGAAAGCTGTTGTTTTTATTTTATTTATCAGTACTGCATTTTAATTTCTTCAATAATATTTTGAATTAAACTACAATATTTTCTCATATAAAATATCAGTATAATTTAAAATAATATTTAAAACTATAACAAATACTATCTATTATAACCCAGATTTTGTTCATGCATTTATTTGTTAGATCTCTTGTAACTTTCAAAATAATTATTTATGGCAAATTCAATATTAGACAAATTTGTTTAAAATTGAATTATTTATATTATTTTCTAATATATTAATACTCTACAACAACGCGGTATACTTTAAAATTATCATTGAATAAAATATATATAAGTTATCAGAAAAATTTATTTACAGATTGTCAGAGCATTTTTTCAAATTTTAGTTCATTCGTATCTGGTTTAATTTTTTAAATTATTTCAAGAAACTTTTGATTAATTTATTTCTAGTTTGTTTATAATATAAAATATTAAAAATATATTCAAGGATGCAGAAATAACGACTTTAAAATTTGCAATCATCATTGTAATGAATTATTAATTTTTGTTTATTTTGAATTTGTTGTTTATTGTTTTTTTGTGTCTGACACTTTGTATGATAAACATATATATATATAAATATATATATTTTGATGATGTAAATCAGATGCATTTTATTCTTTTACGTTTGAGGTCAAATATTTTTAAATTTCGAATATAATTTAATCGGAAATTCAGGAGATTTGAATCAAATAAGTAAAAAAATATTTTTTGCTATATATATATATATATATATATATATATATATATTATAAACTAATTTAAGTAGTTTTCTATATAATCTCCTGATATTTCCCGAACTTTTAGTTTGAGTTTGTTTTTGAGAGAAAAAAATGGGAAATTGAAATTCCATTCAAGTCCAATATTTGAAACGAAAACTTTTGGCAAAGTAATTCTGAATTCAAAAAAGAGAAGTACAACATATACATACAAATGTAATAAGTGTTAATTCATCATGAAAATAACTTTCTAACTTGGTGCAATTACTATTACTACATTACTTTCTCTAAAATCGTTGAAGATCTTAATACAGAATCTCTTTTTTAATTAAATTACCAAAATTATTTAAATTTTTTCTAGCTATTAATTTAAATATTTTTATATCATTTTTCTAAAAACGTTGATCAAAACTTTAACCAATAATTGAAAAATATATCATTTTATTTATTAAAATTGTACAAAAATTATTACATAAATTATTACAAATATTTCAAACCGAAACGACGAGTTTAGAATTATGAAAATAAGTAATAAAATTGCTAATAAATATTAATTTATTTAAAAAAATACTAGAGAAATGAATCAAGTTTACCGTATGTGATTTTTCATGACCATCAATATTATTTAATATTAATATTAATTTAAATCAATTATTATCCAATTAATTACCTATTTACGGAAATAGAAATAATATCATTTAACAATTACAATTTTTTGCGTAAATCGTATCATCATCATCATCAAGTTAAAACGAGTTTTTTGCAAAGACAAGAATATTTAAACAATTTATTTAATTTGCATAATATGCAGTTTACATTTCATAAAAGTGTGAAATGTTCGACATCTGCCAATGTTAAGTTATTATTATAATTGTTGTTAATTAATAATTTTAATTGGTAATAGAAGATTTATTGTTGTACTCGAACGCCTCGAAATTAATTATTATATTTACATATAGATGTATATATATAAGATGTTCTAGTTTTTATTTAAAAAATGATTTTTTTTTATTTTTTAGAAATTGAAAATATAGCAGAGACCCCATCGAGTTCGAATTGTTTCCAATGGGGTTCTTCAAGTAACCAAATCCAACAAGATACTTTGGTACGGAACCGGGAAGGAAATGTTATACTGAGGTAGGTTGTATTTTTTGTAACTTGAATATTCTGCAAATTTTTACAAAATGAAATACTCTATATTTTTGTCTTACATCATAATACTCTAGAAGAATTCGGTATACTTTAAAATTTGTATTGAATATAAGATATAGTTTCGACGGGTTATTTTTGGGTGAGGCGCACGACTTTTGTATATCGTGCATAACTTTTAAACCATTTGATTAATATTAATGATGTATAAAACAAAATTATATAGAATTAATTAATCTACAGCTTTTTCTAATATCAAAATACTCTACCACAACTCTAAATATTTCAAAATCGTTTCAAAATCGCAACTATTCTGTAAACTTTTTAGTGAAGAAAATGCGTCTTATAAACACAAAAGTTTGTTGGTAAAAACTTCGGAAACGACGTCGACTCCTATTTTTTACATTTTTATTACAAAATATAGAAACTTTGACAAAGACGTGTTAATTGATATACAGCCATATCTTTTTTCCTAAATTCTCTCTTTAGGATTTTTTTCCTGAATAAAGAGTAATTGCTCTCGGTAACTTTTCTCGAGCGATAACTCTATAAAGAATTTAAGGACGAAGAACGAAACTTTCATAGGAGCAATTACAACTTTGTCAAAGAACTCGAAGAATAAATTCCATTCGATAGAGACAAGTCGAAAACGAGCGAAAAATGATCAAATTTGTAAGGCAATTCGGAAAAAATGAGGTAAATTTAGTAGAAGCGAAAACTTTTTTACTTGAATCTCTAGATTTTTTAATTTTAAACAAATTTGTCTTATACATCATTAATATTAAACAAATGGTTTAAAAGTTATGCAAATTATACCAAAGTGATGCATCCTACCCTTAAAATAACTCATTGAAACTATATGTTTTACACTTGGTGTATATTTTAAAGTATACCGAGTTGCTGTAGAATATTTTGTTGTTAGAAAACATTATAGTGTATTTAATCCTAAACAAGTTTGCCGTATACATCATTCATATTAATCAAATAGTTTAAAAGTTATACACGATATACCAAAGTAAGGCGTCCTACCTTTAAAATAACCCTAGAAATTATGTTTACATTTGGTGCCAATTTTAAAGTATACTGAGTTGCTGTAGAATGTTTTGTCGTTAGAAAAAGTTGTAGATTATTTAATTTTAAACAAATTTGTCGTATATATCATTAATATTTAACAAATGGTTCAAAAGTTATGCACAATATACGAAAGTAATGCGTCTTACAAGTGTAGTATAATCATGTTCTATACTAATTTCCATAATGAGATTTCTTCATATGTATTATGCAGAAAGTCTAATTAATTGAAGTATTTGTATGGACATTAGTATAGTTCACGTTTTTTAGATAAAAATAACAAAATTTTCCCAAATATAGATGTATAACAAAATTTTCAAAAAAATCAAAAATATTCTCAAAAATTTAGAACTCCAAAAATTCAAATGTTTTCAAAATTTTAAAGTTCTTTTACGGAAATTTCCAGAAATTTGCCTAAATTATATAATATTATATATTATTTTTATTATTATTTTAAAAATGACCCAGGCTAAGCACAGTCTAAACGCCACTCTGGTACAAATGTTTATCCAAGTGCGTTTAGACCGGAGCACATTTTGTGAAAACGAAAACTATTGAAAAATGTGAAAATGTCGCGTAGCTAAGCACAGTATGAGTGAAAATGTCGCACAGAAATATTTGCAAATGCGTTAAGACTGTGACTATACAGGAGCATTTTTTCAATTTTGTGTAAATTGGGCAACTATTTTTTTTTTAAATTGAATTCGAAATGAAATGACGATTGTTAATGTCTTAGATATAACAAGATAATGCAAAAATAATGAAAGTTACAGTATTTGTAATAATATATTTGAAAACGTTTAGAATTTTTCGAATATTTCAGCAATTTGCCTTAAGGCATGATGCCATACACCACTAGTTTAGCTATTTCAATTGATAGTCATCTATTTATCTAATCTGGTACACAGTTTTCTACTGAGGCAATTCAGAAATTTAGCATTTGTCCTTTAAAAAACAGTATTTCTGCCAATCAAATATTTATTCCAAATCAACGACTGAGATTTTACAAGTAACTAGCTAATATCTATTTAGCTATTCAGTTACATAGTTATTGCTCAGGGGCTATTACCCAGGACGGCAAAATTTGAAAACTGAGAAAAAAATTCTATACAATATAATCAATTTATTTTTCTTAATAATTTTAAAAGAAATATAATTAACGAAACACAATATGGCTATTATACAAAATTTGGAGTCAAATAACAGATAATTAAAATTTATTGTTTTTTATTTCAAATTTTGCTCCGTTAATTTGAATGCCTTATAAGCTTTTTTTTTCTTTTTTTTCAAATAGCGGACCTGCCTTGGTCAAAAACTTATCAACACGTCTCTTTATAAATAAAAATCAATTGTTTTTTGAATTATTCAAAGAACTTTCTGCTTGTTTTAACAAAATAGTTGTTTTTAAAAAAAAAACATTTTTTTGTTTCATTTTTTTTTTACATTTTTTTTTGTATATCGAAAATAGTTCAGATTTTATTTCTAATTCTGATTATAGTTTTAATATACTTTACAAATAATTTCAACTTTGAAATTCAGTTTATATAATTCTTATAAATATTAGATAATGTTACAATATTTATAATAATCTATTTTAAAACATTCAGTTTTCCTCAAATATTTCATTGCGGTACGGTAAGGTCCAGCAATTTGCCTTAAGACACGATGCCATACACCACTAGGTTTATATATTATTTTTATTATTATAATTATTTATTATTGTTTTCCCAGAATCCCTGCTTCCCACGAAATTGCTTGTTTAAACAAAATAGTTGTTTTTGGAAAAAAACATTTTTTTGTTTCATTTTTTAATTTATTTTTTTTTTGTATATCAAAAATAATTCAGATTTTATTTTTAATTCTGACTAAAGTTCTAATATACTTTAAACAAATAATTTCAACTCTGCAATTCAGTTTATATAATTCTTATAAATATTAGACAATGTTACAATATTTATAATAATATATTTGAAAACATTCAGTATTCCTCGAATATTTCATTACGGTACGGGAAGTTCCAGCAATTTGCCTTAAGGCACGATGCCATACACCACTAGTTTTATATTTTTATTTATTATAATTATTTATTATTTTTTTCCCAGAATCCCTGCTCCCCACGAAGTGGCAGCAAGAGCCTACAGAGTGTCCGTAAGCGCAGCAAGCACCCCTTCCTGCAGCAGCAAACGCAACAAAATTCTGCTGCAGCAGCAGCAGATGCAGCAGGATGTGTGCTCTTGTCATTGTGATGGAGCCACTGGTCATAATAATACTGGAGCAGGAAGCAAAAATGAATCTACTAATGCTCTGTATAGGTTGGCTAAGTTATTGAACAGTGGTGGAGCAGCTGGAGCAGGAAAGGGGAAGGATAAGGATAATAGTGAGAAGGAGCAGCCAAGGAGACTGTCTTGGGAAAGGTTAGTTGTTAAATATTTTTGCAAAATTCATACTATAGTTATCAATAAAAGAAATGATTCGAATTGAAATAGAAATCGGTTTAGTCGTTCTCTTAAAAACGCAGCAAAATTTAAAATATTATACGTCCTAAATATTGTAACATTGTCTAATATTTATAAGAATTATATAAACTGAATTGCAGAGTTGAAATTATTTGTTTAAAGCATATTAGAAGTTCAGTCAGAATTAAAAATAAAATCTGAATTATTTTCGATATACAAAAAATTTTTTTTGAAAAAAAAAAAGTTTGAAACAAAAAATATTTTTTTCAAAATCAATTATTTTGTTCAGACAAGCAGAAAGTTCTTTGAATCATTTAAATCGGACGTTTAGTTCTCTCAAAAACTGCCATTTTTTACACATTTTGCTTCGTATCTTCGAAATGGCTGGGCCTGCAATTGCCAAAAACTAATTAACACTTCTCCCAATCATTACTAATTGAATGTTTTTT
This sequence comes from Ctenocephalides felis, assembly GCF_003426905.1. Classification (NCBI taxonomy): domain Eukaryota; kingdom Metazoa; phylum Arthropoda; class Insecta; order Siphonaptera; family Pulicidae; genus Ctenocephalides; species Ctenocephalides felis. Next base: position 1,689,983 of record NW_020537758.1, on the reverse strand, counting down.
AGATCATTCAAATCGATTTCTATTTTCTGCACTCTTTGCTCTTTATCTCCGTAACTGCTGAACCTGCCTTTGCCAAAAACTAATCAGCTCATCTCCCTATCAATAGGAATCGAATGTTTTTTGAACCATTTAAATCGGTTGATCGGTGCGCCTGAAAACGTGACTAGAAATTTGTATCCATACATACATACACACTCACTCACACACACACACATCCATTTTTTCTGAGTTATGCCAAAACGTTCAGAAACCTTCAAAACGTCGAGAAATGTAAAAGTTTTCAATTTCGATTTTCGGCCCATTACAATAACTTACCCTACGGGAAATTAAAAAGGGACTCTACTGACGAGTAAACTTAATTTTGACCTAAAAAATAAAGAAGGGACTGTACTGACGAGCAAACTTAAATTTTGACCTAAAAAATAAAAAAAGGGACTCTACTGACGAGCAACCTTAATTTTGACCTAAAAAATAAAGAAGGGACTCTACTGACGAGCAAACTTAATTTTAAATTAGAAACTTAAAAAAGAGACTCTACTGACGAGCAAACTTAATTTTGACCTAAAAAATAAAAAAGGGACTCTACTGACGAGCAAACTTCAATTTTGACCTAAAAAATAAAGAAGGGACTCTACTGACGAGCAAACTTAATTTTGATCTAGAAACTTAAAAAGGGACTCTACTGACGAGCAAACTTCAATTTTGACCTAAAAAGGGACTCTACTGACGAGCAACCTATATTTTGACCTAAAAAATTATAAAGGGACTCTACTGACGAGCAAACTTCAATTTTGATCTAAAAAATAAAAAGGTACTCTACTGACGAGCAAACTTAATTTTGATCTAGAAACTTAAAAAAGGGACTCTACTGACGAGCAAACTTCAATTTTGATCTAAAAAATAAAAAGGAGACTCTACTGACAGCAAACTTCAATTTTGACCTAAAAAAATAAAAAAGGGACTCTACTGACGAGCAAACTTCAATTTTGGCCTAAAAAATAAAAAAGGGACTCTACTGACGAGCAAACTTTAATTTTGACCTAAAAAAGGGACTCTACTGACGAGCAAACTAAATTTTGATCTAAAAAATAAAGGACGAGCAAACTTAATTTTGATCTAGAAAATAAAAAAGAGATTTTACTGACGAGTAAACTTAATTTTGACCTAGAAACTTAAAAACGGTACTCTACTGACGAGCCAATCATTTTTCTATCTTTAGAAGATGAAAAAGTAGACTCTACTAACGAGCAAATTAATTAGCAACCTGAAATATCCAAATAGGACTCTACTGACGAGCAAGTGTTGCTTTGCGAAAAAATGTATTGATAATAATAATGACTAGAGAATTTTATTTAAATAATTCAGAGAGTAGCATTTTTGAATGATTGTTTAGATTTTTTTTTATTATTAGTTTTTAATAAATATATATAAATTGAGACGTTTATAATATATCTTATCTAAAAGCTCATATTGTGTTCGAAGCTTTTCTAGAAAGGTATATAGAAAGCTTGGGGCATGTAAGTGACAATCCCTTAGAAGAAATTCTTTTTTTTATGAGCTCGAAACGGAAAACGAATCCAATTTATAACCGCCCTTAATGTGGGACACGAATCTACCAAGTTATATATATATATATATATATATTATATATATATACATATATACAGATACAAGATTTATTTCCAAGATTGGCTGCAAAGAATTTAAACACGTAGGATGAAAGCAGATTGAGTTTATCAAATCGTGATATTACGAAATTGCTAAAACGGCGAAAATTGCTCAAATAACTCAAATAACTCAAATGGCGAAAATTGTCATCAACGACAGTTAAATGATTTTTTTCATTTTTATTTTATATAACGAATCAAAACATTTTCTGTAAGTAAATTGATTTTATAAGTCAAAAATTGAGATGTTACAACGATTTTTTTTGTTGTTCTTCTGGCAGTATTTCAGAACAAAAATTTTGCATATTTTTAAAGCTTCATAATCATTTTTTCAACTTTTTTTCTATTTCGTAGTATAAATTTTAACTAGTGGTGGAAGGCAAATTGCTGGAACTTCTGGTAATTGTAATAAATTATTCGAGAATTTTAAACGTTTTTAAATATATTATTACAAATACTGTAACTTTCAATATTTTTACTATCTTGTTATATCTGAGGAAAAAATCAAATATAAATCATAAATCAAATCATCTCTTACAAAACTCAATTTGTATTTTCTGCACTCTTTGCTCCGTATTTCCGTAACGGCTGGACCTGCCTTTGCCAAAAACTATTCAGCACATCTTCCTGTCAATAGGGATTGAATGTTTTTTAAACCATTCAAATCGGTTGATCCGTGCGCCCGAAAACGTGGGCGAAAAATGCGGACATACAAAACACACACACACGCACACACATCCATTTTTTCTGAGGTGTGCCATAAAAATGTTCAGAAACCTTCAAAACGTCGAGAAATGCAAAAATTTTCATTTTCGATTTTCGGCCCATTACTATAACTACCCTACGGGAAGTTAATAAATGTATACGGTGGGTCAATAAAATTTAAAATCGGTCCAGTAGTTTAGGAGTTGATTCAGGACAAACATCTTGACACGTACTTTATATGTATGTAAGTATACATATATTCGTGTGTGTGTGTGCGTTATAAATTAAGTAAAGTCAATTACAATTAGTGTCGTCGTGAATCCTACGCAGGGTTGTCGTAATTCCATTTATCACTTATCCCATTGTGCCCCCGAACTTCTCGGGCTACTTCACCATACTCCTCATAATACTCCTCACGATACTCCTTACTTTACTTCTCTTGAGAAACGATCGAAGAGCAAACGAAAAACACAATGAAAATGTTTTTTTTTCAAATATCTTATTCGTTGATAAAAAAAATCACTTATTACTTGACATCATATAAATAAAATAGAAAGAACAAAAGGAATGGAAAGGAGAAGAATGCAGACGATTGACGACTTACACGAGAAGAGAAAATACAGGGAACTGAAAGCTGAAGCACATGATCAAGAAGCATGGAAACAGAAGTTTGGAAAGGAAAATACATGAAATAAAAAATGGGATGGGGAATAGTGGTAATGGGATGAAGGGCAAGGAAATCATTTGTTGTGGTAGCTCTCACACCATGGACCTGCCTTCGGGCAGACTACTATTTATTATTATTATTATCATATAAATTTTATCTCGATGATTCCTCTACGAATGTGTATGTCAATATATTCATATAGGTTAATTATCAATTAACAATAGCTAAAACGTGCTTTGAAACTGAAGGCCTTTATATATTCGTACCTACAGTACGAACCCCAAATTTAATTCAATTGCACAGAAGCCAATGGCATATATATTCAAATTTTAATTAAATGATAACAAAACAAGAATAGAGTAGATGAGGCCTATTGTCTAGTGGTATTATTCGATACTGTGACAATGTTTGTTTAAATCGATAGGTATTTGCCCAATTGATTGAACATAGTTGGTAAAAAGGAAATAAATTTATGAAAACAAATTGGTACAAAATAAAATAATGAATATTATACCGTAATTTATTTCTTCAAGAGAATTTAAATTTTTAGGTAAATTTCAATATAGTAATAATAACTTAAATTATGTTATTTATCGTTTTATTAATTGTTAGCGCCGGCGAGTCCCAAGCGTGTGTTTTCAACCCGGAACGACGTGCCGTTTTAGGGTAGCTGACAGATCGGTCGCCCCGGAAAATTAATTTGTAAAGTTTTAAGATTTATGTAACAAAATGTACATTCAGAGGAATGTTATGGATTCATGCGGTGATAATTGAAATCGATTTATCATTGTTATGTGCGCAAATATTATCATTACATTATTATATTAATACTTCTCGGTTTCAAAATATGATTCGGTTTATAATAATACTTTTCGGAATCAAATAATACGTATTAATGATGATATATAAAAATGTAATTAGTAACTAATAATAATTTTATATTATGTTTATTATTTGATATCGTCGACCAGTCCCAAGAGTGTTTTTTCAACCCGGAACGAGCTGCCGTTTTAGGGTAGCTGATAGATCAAACGCCCCGGAAATTGAATTCGTAAATTAATGAAATTTTTGAAACGAAATGCATATTTAAAAAAACAAAGTAGAGTTATATCATATTAATTAAAAACACTTTTATAATTTTTTGTCATTTTTTATCATTTTATCGTGATTAAAATATTTTTTTATCTTTTTTAAATGCAAAATTTCTATAAATATATAAATAAAATTTAAGACAGATGAATAAGTATTATATTAAAATATCCAAATTAACTAATTTAATATATGTATATATATATATATATATAATGAAATAAATTTCAAAATTATTGGTTCGACTTTACTTAGAATTTGAATTTTCGAACGATTTTGATCACGATTTAGATTTGGAATAACAAATTAAAAATTACAGTTAGATACAAAATCAAAGCATTAAAAAATTCAGAAAAATAAGAAAAATGATTTTATAATATTTCTTCGTATATTTAAGATTTTTCAACATTATTTATACACATATACATTTTATATAAAACTTTTATGCTGCTATTTTCTTCGGGGTGTTTGCGCTGGTGTCATTTAACCTGGAACGATGCATGATTTCGGGTTAAAAACGAATGTTAGGCAAATCTTCGATAAAAACTTGTAATAAAACGACAATTTTGCGAATTTAGAACAATTTGTTCAATTATATATTAGAAAATGTGCTTGATCTTTTTTTAATGAAATAATCATTAAAAATTTAAAAAATAAAGAAATTTCAATAGAAGATTTGATTATGTGGGTCTACATATATACATAGTGTGTTCCAGAACTCAACGTCAAGTCAAAATGGGGTGAAAGTATTGACCGTAACTGTCCTCAAAATCTTAGAAAACAATATAAAAAAAGATTTTATTATGTCGATCTACATATATACATAGGGTGTCCCAGAACTCAACGTCAAATCGAAAAGGGGTGCAAGTATTGACAGTAACTGTCCTGAAAAACTAATATAAAAAAAGATTTAATTATGTCGATCTGCATATATACATTGGGTATCCCAGGACTCAACGTCAAATCGAAAAGAGCTGCAAGTATTGACCGTAACTGTTCTGAAAAAAATTGATAAAATACTTGATAGTTTCAAAAATTTGGAGTAAAAATGTAAAATCTTAATTTCTTCAAAGATTTCTCTCTCGCAAATTGAATAAAAAATCATGCCATTTTTATGTATTTCTTTTTTTTCTTAATTTTTTATTAAATATTTGAGAAACTTGCCAACACACTTTAGTGCATTTTTTTAGAAGAAAACTCTCGAAGATAGTCGTTTTTTTTTTCAAATTTTAAATATATAGTTCAACAAAAATTGTTAATTTTCGAAAACTTGGTGCAATTGTGTTATTATTTTTGACTGTGGTCTTAGGAATATTATTTGAATTGCGGTTACGAACGCAAAATTTAAATGAATAAAAATAATAAAAATTAGCCGAAAAATCATCAAAATTTTATAAAAAGCTCTAGGTTGAATATAAAAGCTCATAATTTCCAAATAACGCAAATTTTTTTTTTTCAGAACAATTGAGGTCAATATTATTCTGTCTTAGCTTGAAGTTGAATTCTGGGACACCCTGTCTAGTGTATATATGTATATATCCTTTATACAGACGAAAAGACATAAAAGACAGGGCGTTCGAGTTGATAAGCTATCTCCGGCAACTCTGGGGGCGCATAACACTAAGCTGTCCCACTTATTCCGAGACTTATGGGGGCCCTAAAATCCTTACAATGGCATATAAACTACATAGACACCATTATGCGCCTTACACATTTATATGCAGATATAAATTATTGTTAATATATATTTATACAACACGCAATTCATATAAAAAAGGGGAAAAAGGGGTGATAAATAGATGATTTTTATGATAACATTTTGAATTATTTACTAACCTCAAAAATTCATTCGTGTAATTTTTGTCTTATTGTTGGAACATTTTGAAGTCACTAAAGAACGACGATATCTTGAAATTCTTTCAAAACTAGCATATTCTTTTATGAACTATAGTTTGCAAAATTGCATTTATTTAATAATAAAAATACAAAAATTATAACACAACATATTTTAATTTGAAAGTTTGACAGCTCTTAACAAAACTGTTTCTTAACCACAAACCAAGTTGTACCAACTTTGAATAATAAACAAAGTACATATTTTATAACAAAATTGCGTGAGAATATTAATATAAATTTATTTATAAAAGATATTAATATTACTAACAATATATTGTATGTAGAAATTCACAAATTATATATTTTTTTAATAAATAAGTAAATATTTTGATTGCATTGTTGGCAACTGTTGACAACTTCATAGCGTAAATGTAAATGTCAAACGTAAATGTTAATAAATTCGAATTTAAAGCAAAATTTTAACAAAATATTGTTAGTTTAATGTATTTTAGTTAAAAGTTATAAACATTTATTTATATTTTAATTTATTATTGACATTTACAATAAAAATATTAAGTATAAATAGGGTTTCCAGCTTACTTCACTTGCATCCATTTTAAATTATTTTTTTTATTTTTAATTATTAGTTTTGTGTATACGGCGAGTATTATATATTAATTTATTTTTATTTATTATTAATTTATTAGTATTTTTTTTGCTTTTTAATATTTTTTCGGTCAAAATAAGTCAATTAACGGATTTGTTTTAGTCCAATTAACGGATTTAATTAAATCTGAATATGGTTCGCAGCTAACTTCACTCACTTGCGTGAAACTGACATTTGTAAAAACATAATTTGCTAATTTAAAATAACGAAGTTTTAAAAGTGCTGTTTGTGTACATAATTATTATAATTATTCTATTAATAGTGTTAATTTAAAGTGTTTTAGATAAATAATTAATCAACTTCATTTTTAAATCCGATTTTTGCATAAAATAGACAATAGCTGAGTTTAATATTGAGGTAAGTTGTGTCATAACCTAAATGCTAATATTTACAAGGCACAAATGTATAAGTTTTGTGGAATAGTATTAGTCTAGTATCTAATTGTTTTAACGCAAGTTGCATGAGCTTTCCGAAATGTGTAAATATTAGACTTAATTCAAGTGCAAAATTTCATACTTCTAGTTCCATACAGATGAATAACCTAAAAATACAAGTAAGCAGTGTCTCTTTCAATAAATTCTCCTCTATTTCAAGATCTCTTCCGACATGTTAATTCCGCCCGATATCACAAAGAATAAGAATTTTTCCATTTCACATACAAGTATTCCCCTTTGCGGTTTCATCGGGGGGCCTTCTTTCTTTCAAGAAAGATTTCGTTCGAACATAAGAAGAAATTTTGAATGTATGTATATGTAGGACAGCACGTCTTCGTGTCACGTCTTTGATGTTGCCCCAAAAGTACACCTGGCATTTTAATGTCGTGTCCTCGATAATAATCATAATAGATTTAACAAATTGGGTAATGGAGACTGTAGAAAAATTTATTTAAGTGCATATTTAATTATTCCATGTCCCAGGGTGTTCCAGAACTCAACGCCGCAATACAGAGTGTCCCAGAGAAAAATTTAAATCACAAGTTTAAATTTTATTTAATTATTCCATGTCCCAGGGTATCCCAGAACTCAACGTCAAGCCGAAATTAGTATTAGTAGAAAAATTAAAATCACAAGTACATATTTATGATTATTTTATATAGAGAGTCCCAGAACTCAACATCAGCCAAAATTAGTATTAGTAGAAAAATTTAAATTACAAGTTTATATTTTATTTAATTATTCCATGTCCCAGGGTGTCCCAGAACTCAACGTCAAGCCGAAATTAATATTAGTAGTAAAATTTAGGTCACAAGTACATATTTAATTATTCTTTGTCCCAGGATGTCCCAGAACTCAACGTCACCCGAAATTAGAATCAGCAGAAAAATTTAAATCACAAGTTTATATTTTATTTAATTATTCTATGTCCCAGGGTGTCCCAGAACTCAATGTCAAGCCGAAACGTAGTATTAGTAGAAAAATTTACGTCACAAGTATATATTTAACTAGCTGTAAGTGGAATTCTGTCTTAAGGCAATTAGGGCATCGTGCCTTAAGGCAAATTGCTGGAACTTCCCGTACCAAAAATTATTATTTTTTTAAAAACGATTAACATGTTTGAAAAAAATTTAATCAAAAAAAAAATAGATTTGAGAAACTACAAATTTGACAAAAAATTACTTTTTTTTGAAAAAAAAAATTTATATGAAAAAAAAAAATTTTTTTTTGGATACAAAAATTTTTTTTGAAAAAAATGTTTTTTTCATTTTGACATATTTTGGAAATTCTGAACTTTTTTTCAAAGCAATCGCACTGCTTGAACTGCATAGAGACGAAATATCAAAGCGCGCATGTGCCGCGCCGCCGTCCAACGCATAAGCATTGGTACGGAACCCATAAAAATGTAAAAAAAAACAATATACTTATTGTTAAAATCTCTATAAAATATCTGATAATTTGATGTGCATATGTCTAATGATAATTTTTAACCGCCGAATGGCATTATTTTTTACTTTTTTCATTAGATCTCCGAAACCGCTAGACCTACCTCCATGAAAATTTGATCAATTCTACATCTTGTCAATACAAGTAAAATGTTTTTTGAATTATTCAAATCGGACGCTCCGTTCTCTTAAAAACGGAGGTACCGTTCGTGGCACTTTTTGCCCCGTATCTTCGGAACGGCTAGACCTGCCTTTGCCAAAAACTAATCAGCACGTCTCCTTATCAATACGAATCGAATGTTTTTTGAATTATTCAAATCGGTTGATCCGTGTTCCCGAAATCGTCGACGAAAATTTGTATCCGCACATACATACACACACATACATACATACATACATACATACATACATACATACATACACACACACACACACACACACACATACATCCATTTTTTCTAAGGTATGCCAAAATGTTCAGAAGGTTTTGAAACGTCGAGAAATGCAAAAATTTTCATTTTCGATTTTTTTGCGATTACTATAACTTACCCTACGGGAAGTTAATAATTCCATGTTCCAGGGTGTCCCAGAACGCAACGTCAAGGCGAAATTAGCATTAGTAGAAAAATTAAAATCACAAGTTGATTACAGAACATGATTATTTTATATACAGAGTCCCAGAACTCAACATCAGCCGAAATTAGTATCAGTAGAAAAATTTAAATCACAAGTATATTCTGTATCCCAGGGTATCCCAGAACTCAAAATCAAGCCGAAACATAGTATTGACTGTAACTGTCCTCAAAAAATTAATTCATATTGTTTTCGGCTTTTGTGGCTAATTTCTAGAACCACAGTCAAAAATAATCACAAAATTGCGCCAAGTTTTCAACAATTAATACTTTTGTTGAACTATGAATTTAAATTTTTAATTGACTTTGAGAGGCCTTCCTTTGAAAAAAATGCACTAAAGTCTATTGGCAAGTTTCATCAAAAGTTGGTGCATTTAATCAGGATTGTAAAATGGTAAAATACTTTATAGGTACTAGTAAAAAAAATTGAGTAAAACCTAAAAATGACCTATTATTTATTCATTTATTTTTATTTCTACTATGTGGATGCAAATAAAATCAATATATATTTCATTTTTCTTAATTTTTCAAAAACTTTTTATCATTGAAAATGCACAATTGTTTAAGTGATAACTTAAACTAAAAAATAAAACAGCTTAAATTGATTTTTTTCTTGATTTTTTTAAATTCGACAAATTTCGAGGTGTAATTTTATAAGATTTTACTAAAAGAACGAAAAATCTTAACTTAAATATAATGGCTGTAATTTTTCATTATAAGCTTAATTCAAATTCTTTCTTTCTTTTTTTTCATATTCATTAATATTGATTTATAATTTGCATTTATAATAATTGATATAACTTATAAACTTAACCAAGTTTTTTTAGGAAGCGTTTTAGTCCTTTGTTTCATTTTTTCACATGCTATTATTAATTATGAAATTATGAAACATCGTTCAAAAATATTATTATAATAATATTATTTCTTATAAGTTCATTATATTCTCTAAATTGTTTGCAAAAACATTAAATTCTGAAACAAAGTATGTGTGTTATTTTGCTCTTGTACCAAAATGCTCATTATTATAGTTTGTTCAAGTTTATAAAATGTATATTCAACTCGTCCAATATTTTTCGAAATTGCTATTTTAGTTTAAAAGTTTAGTGCATTTTTCCTAATTTTACGTACTCCAAAACTTTTTATTAAAAGTATTAATTATAATATTCTACAAAAAAAATCCTAAAACTTTGCGAATTAAATTTCCGGTGCGGATGAACTGTCGGCTAACCTAAAACGGCAGCTCGTTCCGGGTTAAAAACACGCGCTTGGGAAACACTAGTAAAAAGTTAATAAAAAGCTATATTGATTAAATTATTAAATATATATTTCATATTTTGCCTAAACATACATTATTACATTAAATATTTTGTATTCTAACAAAAAAAACCTGTAAAATAAATTTTGTACACCAATTGTTACAACCAGTAGTTTCCATGCGCTTTCTTCAAATTTTTCTAAATATCTTCAAAACTTTAACCAACACTCACCGACTACGATACACCATTACAAACTAGATTAAATTCCCAACATTTCCACATAACTACAAAAATATTTTCCGGAACAAAAACATTAACAATTTCAATTTTTCTTTTTCCAGACGCGATTCCGCCAACACACGACTGCCGCGCTCTTCCAGTATCGATTCTATGGTGCAACAGCATTCGAAGGCACTTCTCTGTCAGGACAACAAAAAGGACGTTGATAAATGCGAACAGAAAAGGACGACAGGTGAATATAGATACAAATATATATATATATATATATATATATATATACATGCACGAGGTGTAGTCTTTAATTGGAATCCTGACTAATGTCCTTACATTAATCCTGGTAACGGACAGTGGTGAAACTCCGAGAGAAAAATATATTTTTAGTATCAGTATTATTATAAGGATTAACATTATCTATGATTACTATCTATTACTAGATGACTCGACAGACGTTGTCCTGTACCCATGTCTACAATTTTTTAATATAGTAAACTAATATTTACCGTTTACCTAAAAATAATAATTATTGTTTTTAATTTACTCTTTACGTCAAAATCATTTATCATATCATTTATAATATGTGCGATGTTAAATGTAGAACTGCTTTAAATAAAATGATGAGTCTCAATTGCCACACTATATTGGAAATTAAAGTCTTTTAGACGGTATAACATAACCATAACATAACACTGGTACTTTATGTTGGATTAAATTAATTTAATTTTTTATTATTTAAAATATCCAAAATTGCATCTTAAACTTCTCCTAATCGATATCGTGGGGGCCAATTTGTATATATTCATATTTACTTTCCCATTTGTTGTTATAAAGTGAAATTGTTACGAATTTTAAAAATGTTGTGGAAATATTAGTAAAAGATGCAAAGAAATTATATAAAAAAACTATATTGAAAATTTAATATCCGAATCTTGTGTTGACGCCCGCTAAGGCGTGCGCTCGTATTTTTCGCATGCATCGCATTAAAAGTAGGTCCGGCCTTGATTATTACTTAATTTCATATTTTAAGTGAATTAATTTGTCATATCCTGTTCATATGTGTATCATTCAATCTGCCATACACATACTGTATTTTATATTATTTTAATTTCTGGCACATCTCAGCTTCTTTTTGACAATAATAATGTAGACATTTCAGTTTTCTTATTCATAATCATAAATTTATTATACATATTTTAATATTGTCTAGGTTCATATGTAAATTGAAATTTGTGGCAGATGATAGTTTTCATTCGTTTTAAATGAAAACAATTACACGTCGTTTTTTACATTTTGTTCCATTTATTTCTACAATATTTCACATGCATCCAAGTACTTTATAATCACATGCATCCTAGAAAATTTCCTTAACAAACTTCACAAAAATTTATCAAAATCCGCATAATCGTTTAGAAGGTGTATACAGTGATTTGGGCTTGTAATTTAATATGAACTTTATATAATAGCAATAAAGCTCAAATGTATTCTACGTTTTAGTTAGAAAACGTTTGTATGTGAAAAAGAAAAGAGCTGTTTTTAAGGTTTTCCCGGCAATTATTCGATTTTTTCTCGACGTAAGAACCATCCTTGGGCTTGAACAAACATTTTAAAAAAAGAATTGGCCAAATTGGTCCAGGCTTTGTTGAGTTATGCGCTTACCAACACATTTTGCGATTCATTTTTATATATAGGATTATTATTATTATCTATTATTATTTTTCAGCTCCTCCGATTCCCGATATAAGTCTCCACCTAACATGGGACTACGAGTTTCCAGAAGGCGAAAGGATGGAGCGCCCAAGAGGGAGTCATGGGGCCATGATTTTGGGTTCCAATGGAGGTGCCAATCTTCTGACGCCTTCTGGCAACACTTTGGGGACTCCGAGACAAGAAAGGGCCTCCAGTTTGGTGATTCCCAGTGCTCGGGGGAAGGACAAAGGCAGGCGAGGAATTGCAGGTCAGTGGTAGTAATAGATAGATGAAAGCTAGATTTGGGGTAATTTTTTTTGGGAAAATTTGGAGGTATATTATAGAGCAAATGATGAATTAGGAAATTGTGTTTTGCGATTTTTGATGAATATTGTAGTTGACACAAAATTTAGTGTCAAGGTAACAACTGGTGGTTTACAACTTGGTTTTTGATTTTGACTTCCAGAAAGTGCTTTTGGTTTCTGATTTTTTAAATTGTCTTTTGTTGATATACTTTTCGGTGCAAAACTTGATGGTAAGGTAAAAACTGGTTGTAGACAACTTGATTTTTGGTTTTGGCTTCCAGAATGTGCTTTTGGTTTCTGATTTTTGAAATTGATTTTTGTTGATGTTGTATTTGATGCAAAATTTGATGGCAAGGTAACAACTGGTGCTTGACAAATTGATTTTTGGTTTTGGCTTCCAGAATGTGCATTTTGTTTCTGATTTTTGAAATTGACTTTTGTTGATATACTTTTTTATGCAAATTTTGATGGCAGGGTAAAAACTGGTTGTAGACATCTTGATTTTTAGTTTTGACTTCCAGAATATGCTTTTGGTTTCTGATTTTTTAAATTGAAATTTGTTGATGTTGTATTTGATGCAAAATTTGATGGCAAGGTAAAAACTGGTTGTAGACAACTTGATTTTTAGTTTTGGCTTCTAGAATGTGCATTTGGTTTCTGATTTTTAAAATTGACTTTTGTTAATGTTGTATTTGATGCAAAATTTGATGGCTAGGTAAAAACTGGTTGTAGACATCTTGATTTTTGGTTTTGGCTTTCGGAAGGTGATTTTTGGTTTTTTTTTGGAGGTAGGGGTCAAGTAAGATATCACGTGTATTATTTTTTACTTAAATATTCAAACAAAAATAAAAAATACGATTTTAAATTCAAAGAACATTATCTTTTTGGATAAATAATTACGTAGAATTTTATGAAAGTGTTCGAATTTACGAAATTCAGTTATAGTTATCAAGTCAAGCATAATTACTAAAATAACACCTAAGGGGAGGGGAAAGTTGACAAAAAATGCCGAAAAATCTTGAGCGGAAGGGAGAGGTTTAGTAAGATATCATGTGAATTTATTTCTTACCTACATTTTCAAAAATAATTAAAAAATTACGATTTTTTCGTAAATTCGAAAATTAAAAAAAAAATTGATGTAACTAAAAATACACATGATGTTTGACGGAGAAGGGGGATTATTTTAAATATCACGACGTATCACCAAGGGGGAGGGGGCATCGAAAAATCCCTAAAAAATCGACCACGTGATTAATAGACGCCCCCTTAAAAGTAAATTTTAAGTTATTTATTATTTGAACCCATTCTTGTGCACCACTGGCAAAAAGCTTTAGGCGACGAATATATATTATATATATATATATATATATATATATATATATATACTGAATGGTAGAGTCTTGGATTTGTGTATATTTTGTAGAGTTTCGAACAAGAATCCAAAAATAATACAAAATAAAAAACAAGAAAAGTTTTTAAAAAAACAATTTCTTTATTTAATTATTTGTTTATTGTCGACGTTTCGGAACTAGGTACGTTCCATCTTCAGGACATCTGTCAAGAAACATGATCTTGATGAGATTTTAGCAAACAATATGTTTAGGAAAAGAAAATAGATTTTTCTTAAATAATGAATTAAATTGTAAAAAATATAATAATGTACAGAAATATGATAATATGTTCAAAATAAAAATGATAAAAATAAATGAGTGGATTATCAGAACAGGATATTAAACATAATAGAAAAATTTTTTTGAAAGTTATGGAAATTTTTTAAGAAAAGGTTAATGACAAAGTTGAATTAATTACCTGTATGTTTGAATATTTGTTAGCACTTTTTTCACTAAACAAGCTTTTTTAACAAAAATGATTTTGTGAGTTAATTTTCCGCCGAATAATTAGATTTTGTAAATCAAAATTACTAAAAAATTTGTCTTTTTTAAAATTATTATTTGAAAACACAAATAATATTGTTCTCTGGATGTTGTTCGATTGGTTTTCGAAAATTAACTAAATGAAACTGGTGTGCCTTTTGTAACACGTGTAAACACTTGAACGAGAGATGTGAGATTGTATGTGTGTGTTTTTATATGTCAGGGTGTGAATACTTAAATTGTTGATCTTAAAAGGAAGTCGATATTAATTGTTTGTCAAAAAGTGTAAAAAATTTAAATATGAATCATGTAATAGGTTGTGATCTGATCTAATGTTGACACTGTTAGAAACATTTATGAGGATGAACACACACATACAATCTCACATCTCTCGTTCAAGTGTTTACACGTGTTACAAAAGGCACACCAGTTTCATTTAGTTAATTTTCGAAAACCAATCGAACAACATCCAGAGAACAATATTATTTGTGTTTTCAAATAATAATTTTAAAAAAGACAAATTTTTTAGTAATTTTGATTTACAAAATCTAATTATTCGGCGGAAAATTAACTCACAAAATCATTTTTGTTAAAAAAGCTTGTTTAGTGAAAAAGTGCTAACAAATATTCAAACATACAGGTAATTAATTCAACTTTGTCATTAACCTTTTCTTAAAAAATTTCCATAACTTTCAAAAAAATTTTTCTATTATGTTTAATATCCTGTTCTGATAATCCACTCATTTATTTTTATCATTTTTATTTTGAACATATTATCATATTTCTGTACATTATTATATTTTTTACAATTTAATTCATTATTTAAGAAAAATCTATTTTCTTTTCCTAAACATATTGTTTGCTAAAATCTCATCAAGATCATGTTTCTTGACAGATGTCCTGAAGATGGAACGTACCTAGTTCCGAAACGTCGACAATAAACAAATAATTAAATAAAGAAATTGTTTTTTTAAAAACTTTTCTTGTTTTTTATTTTGTATTATTTTTGGATTCTTGTTCGAAACTCTACAAAATATATATATACATACATACATGTATATCGTATAATCATAAAAACTTTTCTTTTAGCAGCTGCAGCTAAAACTAGAGTTAGCTTTTAGCTCGTACGTTCTGAATTAGGATTATATAATGGGATTATAAAAGATTATTATGTTATATTCTCTCTTTTCTCTCGGCGACATTTTATTTTTATAATACTCGTTCGTACTCGTTTTTTTCATAATTTAGTTACGTTATTAATATATAAAGACATACACTTTATTATTATTGCAATACAATAAAACAGGGATGCATTGGAGGGGATAGAGTATCGATAGAATTTTCAAAACAAAGTCTTTAAAAATGGAATTACTATTTAATTGCAACTGGAGTTATTAATTACTGATATTTATAAATGTTCATCGGCAGTTGAATTTTTTTTTTAGACAAATTTGCTCAATTATATTATAGAGTCTGATATCCTGGCTCCTCCAGGACCTTACAAAACTTCTTCTCCAAGTCCTTAAGACTATAAATTCTATTTTACATAAATATATCCTTGAATCATTTCTAGAAATTTTGCAGGATTTTTTTATAATTATTTAAAATAGGCTTCGACAATATCGTTGTCGCCCTAATGTAACGTAAAGGACCCGCCTACATCCTGTCAATTTAGGTTTTACAACTGAAAAAGGGGTTCAGAATTGTTTCGTCGTATACATGTAGATATATATTTGTATATACGTATATATACAATATACAGAATGTATATATTTTATTTCGTGACGTGAGAAAAGACGTTTCAGTGCCACTTGAGAGCGCACCCCAATTCCTTAACCAGATTGAGTAATAATTCAGGAGCCCCTTGTTGTTGCTGAATATGACATTTTTATTAAAATATCACGAACAGGTTTAAATTTAAAACATGTCCTATAGACTGATTAATTTAAATCGCTTGTAATGATCTATTTATAAATAAATATTATTGACCTTAAGGGTTCCTTACCAACAAATATTTATCCCATTCCTAAATTAAAATGCTATTAGAATGTCCTTAAAATGTTGCTCCTGCGCCGTTTCGACGTCGTAATCTCGGTGTTAATTGAATATAATCCCTCTGGATGGTTTGGAGCAGCAGATTCAAAATCCTGGGATAATCTTACAGATTACCTCAGCACCAGGACTAATATGAGAATAGAAACAACAGACTATAAATCGCTCTGTGATGGCTATGACGTCGGTCAGCAGATATTTAATAATATATAAATATATAAGCTAGTGGTGTATGACATCGTGCCTTAAGGCAAATTGCTGGAACTTCCCGTAACGTAATGATATATTCGAGAAATTTTAAACGTTTTCAAATATATTATTACAAATACTGTAATTATTTCATTATTTTTGCTATCTTGTTATATCTGAGCATGTAAATCATAAATCAATATATCTCCTCTAGAACATTAACAATCGTCATTTCATTTCGAATTCAATTTCAAAAAAATAGTTAATAGCCTAATTTGTACAAAAAAGTGCGCCCGTATAGTCACAGTCTGAACGTATTTGCAAATAATTCTGTGCGACATTTTCACTTATACTGTACTTAGCTTGGCGGCATTTTCACATTTTTCAATAGTTTTCACAAAATTGGAAAAGTGATCCAGTACATTTGTACCAGAGGGGCCCTTAGACTATGCTTAGTCTGGGTAATTTTTTGAATTTTTGATCCAGAATTACAAAAATATTTTATGGAAAATAAAAAAAAGATGTAATAATTTTTTATCCTCAAAAGCAATTGTTTTGTCAATACAAGCAGAAAGCAGTTTTTTAGATCATATAAATCGGACGCTTAGTTCACTCAAAAACTGCCATTTTTTGCACATTTAGCTCTGTATCTCCGAAACCGCTGGACCTGCCTTTGCCAAAAACTAATCAGCACATCTCCCTATCAAGAGGAATCGAATGTTTTTTTAACCTTTTTTTTTAACCCATTAATCACCACTTCTCCTCGTCATTACGAATTGAATGTTTTTTGGATCATTTAAATCCGATGCTCCGATCTCTCAAAAACTCGATTTCTATTTTCTGCGCTTTTTGCTCCGTATCTCCGGAACGGCTGGACCTGCCTTTGCCAAAAACTAGTCAGCACATCTCCCTATCAAGAGGAATCGAATGTTTTTTGAACCATTCAAATCGGTTGATCCGTGCGCCAGAAAACGTGGAGACATACAAAACACATACACACACACACATCCATTTAGTTTCTGAGGTATGCCAGTAAAATGTTCAGAAACCTTTAAAACGTCGAGAAATGCAAAGATTTTCATATTCGATTTTCGGCCCATTACTATAACTACCCTACGGGAAGTTAATTAATCATGAAAGTGGAAATTTTGGTGAAATTATAATTAGTAATACTCTGCCTTGATTTACTCGTTGGTAGAGTTCTTTTCTTTAACATTGTCAGTGATCTCTCTCTCTCGTCCAGTGTTATTGGTCTTCAGAAAGAAGGTATTTTTTTATCAAATTCTTCTCTTCAAGTGTTTGTGTGGAGGATTACTCTTAAGCCCATTTCGAGTGACAGTCGCCACGTGTTACGTCATGAGATTAAAAAAAATCTTAATCCGTCCGCTAAACTGTCTTATCGTTTTATCTCAATTTGCTAAAAAGATAACAATTGGAGAATTTGTAAAATTTGCAACAAAAAGTGCTTTATTAAATTTGACTTCAAAATTAGATGGCCGACTGGGGTCCAATGAAAAATACAGGGAATTGAAAGATGGAAGCAGAAATTGTTGAAAGTTTGATTTCTGCATGATGTCATCGAAGCAAAACTGGCATTAGATTCAAAGGGACTATTAGTAATGAGATACTGGAGTGATTTAAAACCATAAGCCATAGGTCTACAATGTAGACTCTACATAAAATGTGATTATCTCACGTCTTGGGCCTGTCTCTGACCTTCTGGTATATATATGAGTCCTTCAAAGACCTTTTCCTTCCGTCTCAGCCTCCAAATGGTCCTTTTCCACTCTTGGTCGAATGTTTCTTTTGTAGTTGTGTCTCTGACCTTTTTTGCGACATCATCCGTCCCTTTCATAAGCTAGGGATTAGATAAGGACGGACTCTGTCTCTGTAGAAGACAGGTATACGAGTTGTTTAAACCAGAGGCAGTCAGGTTGGATTTGAAATTTAGTGGATGAAGTGGAAAACGGTTTTGGGGAAAAATTATAATAAATATTTAAATTTATACTTTAATTATTGTCTTCGTTATCACCATATAGATTTTGTCCAGTTACGTTTTCTTCTCAATTTTATTCATGGTAGATTTTTTCTCTCTCTTTTTATATTGAATTTTTACTTCAATTATTTTGCCTTCTAAAATTATTATGACAAAAAGTTGTTATAAATACATTGTCTATGTGAATTTATACAGTTTCTACTAAATCACAGTGAAAATGTCTTTACATGGCAAATAAAAATGAATATAGTGTTTCACAAACTAAAAATATTAAAGAACAGACGTTTTTTTTATCAATTCTTGAAGTTTTAATAGTTTTTTGTAATATTATACAGAAAAAATAACGCGTATATAATATTATTCTTTTTTTTGAGATTTAAGCTCTTATATAGTAGAGTAGAGCGTGGTTTAAAGGTCATCCACAGATATCTCAAAAACAAGTAAAGTTAGAATTTTTTTAATAACAATATTTGAAAGTAGAGGGCAAAACGTTGTTATCGAGAGTTAAACGGCAATTTTTTAAAATCCGTAACAAAAGTATTTTTTTTCGTTGTTAGTTTTTGTGGACGTGAGCACTGTTGTTTTGTTTACGAGACTTCAATATAATTTTTAAGTATGTATTTGAGTTACATACATCACAATAGCTTATAGAATTGTAACTCGTTTTGATTGCTATTTAAAAAGTTATTAAAAAAAATTTGATTATACTTTATTTTATTGTTTTATAAGATGTATCGTTATTTTATAAAAGCTTACACGTGGGTGGGGTAAAAAGTACCAACTGAACCGTAAACAATAAAAAATAGTAAATAAAAAAATAAATTAGGTTAAAAAGCAATTTAGCCAGGGATGAATTAAATAAATAGTTATTCTAACTCTGCTGCTGAACATTTTTGGTGATATACCAGATCAAGGTTATACACAGTGTTATCTTTGTCAAAAAGGTACCCATGAAATTTATATTTAGCATTGGTTGAATAATGTAGCTATTATTTTGTAAAATCCCTGTGAAATTAAAAATAAGACTTTGCAACTGTTCACCCCATAGCGGTCTTTATTTTTTGGGGTAAAAAGAATCGGGTGATGAAAAATAGTAAAAACACATTGTTAGAAAGATGAATTGGCTGGGATTTTTACTGAGCATAGTCAGATAGTTATTTGTTTGATATGTGCAATTTGATGTAATATAATTGGTTTGTTTTTACAATATAATTTATATTTGCGCAAAGTCAAATCGGAACTTTGTGCTAACCTATCCTAATTAAATAATTTTTATCTAAATTTACTTTAATTTATGGAATTTTACTTAAAACTTGAAAAAAAAAATGAAAAAAGAGCCATTTCGGGGACAAAAATAATCATTAGACATATGCATATCAAATTATCACGTATTAATAATAAGAACAAATTTTGTTTACTTTTCTATGGGTTCCTTACCAATGCTTATCCGTTATACTGCGGCGCCAACGCGCTTCTATATTTTGTTTCTACGCATATAACGTACTGCGATTGCTTTAAAAAAAGTTCAAAACTTGCAAAATATTTTTAAAAAAATCAGATTTTTCAAAAAGGTCATTTTTCTCAAAAATTTTAAAAATTGCAATTTTTCAGAGTTCTAAAAGAGAATTGAATTTTTTTTTTAATTTCAATTTTTGGAACGTGAAGTTCCAGCAATTTGCCTTAATGCACGATGCCATACACCACTAGTTCATTTATTATTTAAACAAAAAGTCGTTTCTACCATTTCAAGCTCTGTCCTTTCCCACATACAACTACTCTCAAGTATCTTTAGATAAGTATTCATTCCCATACATTCGTATGGGACTCGCACACAAATTTAATCGTTCCATACATTAATTTCTATACATACCTACATATATGTATACATATCAATACATACATTTTTATACCTTTTAATACATGTATAAATTTCCACTAACACTTGTAAAATGATACCTCTCCTCAGAGGAGACCACTTGTTTGAGTGGGTCGACAGCACGCAAACGCGAACGGATCAAAAAGACACATTCTGGTCGAATATTAGGGAAAAAGTGGTAAATAATTTGTTAAAAATGTGGAAACAGAGTGGATTTGTATGTGCAAGGTTTTGGTGTTGAAATTGTTTAAATAAATTGTTTAAAACGGTGCCAATTTGAAGCGTTTTGTCGAAGTTTTGGTTATAAACAATGTGCTGTTTAGTTCAAGATGAAGTTGAAATTGTGTGGTGTATTTAAAACTAAATTAAATATAAATGTGATTTAAATTTGAGTAAGTTTAAAAAATTTGTCTGCCAAGACAAAAATATAAAAAAATGTTGGAGTTAAAATTTGTCTTCTAGACATTTACTGCTATGCATTTATTTATTATATTTCTTATAAATTTTAAACGATGCGTTTAATATAAATATGATATTCTACAAATTTGTACAAAATTTTCATACTTTATATGAGTTGTTCCAACAGCAACTCGGTATACTTTAAAATAGCATTTAGAAGTTATTTGATCTTGCCTGGAGAATGAAATTATTTATTATTAATACAGTTAATTTCCCTTATTTTTATGCAAATTGATATAGAATTTATCGGTTAGCTATAAATAGATAAAATTATACTGCGAAATCTTTGAAAATGAATAATTTAAAGTAAATAGTAAGATTATAAAAATAATCGTGTTTATCTTTATGACTTCAAAGAATTTATTGATATATATATATATATATATATATATATATATTTATATTTATAATGAATTTAATAAAACTTAACTAGTTTTTTATAAAAATGAAAAATTCCTAACTAACATGCTTACACAAATTTTAGTGAATTTTAGTGAAATTTTTTTCAATCGTTTTTAATGAGAAAATGATTATTTTTATAATATCTTGTTTATATTCAATACGTCTAAACAAATTTGGCAAAAAAAAATATTTAGTAAAATTTCAATTTAAAAATAATGGAAGAATGTACACTGATTCAAATTGCATTAATCTTCATCTTATAAAACGCCTTTGGAACTTTTAACTCGAAAATTTCTTCCAATTAAATTTTTAGAAAATTTTGTCTAGTTTCTATGTGTTCAAACAGATTTTTTAAAAATCTTTATCTAAAGAAGTCACATTGATAAAATATATTAAATGCATAAAAATCTGTCAATATATTATGAAATGTTTATTAATTTTTTGTTATTAATATAAGATTTAAATTTTATCTAATTTCTAAACAGTAATTTTAAATAAATTTGATTCAAACTTTATAAGTTTTTCGAACAAAATTAAAAAAAGCACATTTTTGTAAATTTTCGAGTTCCTAGTCTTTTTCTGAATGAAATAATTGTTATTGTATTAATGAATGTCTTAAAACTTCTCAAATATCACCAAGAAAAATGCGTTTTTGAACATTTTTTCATAAAAGTTTGAAATTGTTTGAAAAAAAAAACTAGTTATAATATGTTTATCATATAATTTTTTTTAAATAATACATAAATTTAAATAAAACTCGAACATTTGAATACTCAAAAATTTCACGTACATTCTGATTAATCATTAGACTAGATAAAATAATGCACTAAGGCTTAGATAAAAATTTAATGCATTATTAACATTCTCGATGCATTTGTTAATAATCTAAAAATCTAAAAATATTTTAAACTTTTCTCCAAAACAAATGATTGCTTTAAATTCTGACGCACACGTCTCGTGCAATTTTATCTGATTTTCAAACACATCATTTATTGTTGTAATTATAAACATTAAACAATCGTTCGTTTATTAAACAATTATTTGTTTATTGTTGAAATATCAGATATGTTGTCAGATGACCGGACGGACGCAGTTTTTAAAACAATAATAAATGACGCACCTTGCAGATATTAATAATAAATATAAAATTAGAAGAAAATTATTCATACATTAGTGTAAAATTAATATGAAATTGTAGCTATGTAAGGTGCAATTTTTTGCAAAAATTTTCACTATTATATTTTTCTTGACCACAACATTTTTAGAGAGTTCGTGCATTTTTATTATTTTTAGCTAAATCTTTTCATTTTTCTGTTTTTTTTTTTAATTAAACTTCTTCCGAGACAATTCTAAAATTTATTTGGACACATAAAATATTTATAAAGAATATATTTTATCTATGCTTCACGATTTTAAATTGTCCTGTAAATTTGACCAGATTTTCCTTTTTTTTTGATAATTTTACTTTTGACTTGATACATTTTTAAAAAGTAAAAGTTTGTCCAAAGTAATAAACAAAGATTTATTGTTATTGTGTGTGAGATTTACTTTCTAACCTTCTTATTGTCTTTTGCAATTGTATTGTTAGTACAATATAAATCAACGAATCTGAGATTAAATGAATTATTTATTATAAAGAAAAATTATATAAATACGTATATGTTGTTGTTGTTATTGTTAAAGTGAAAGTTAAACAAATTTCCTAAATAGTATATTTATATTAAACAAATTATTTAAAATTTACAAAAGATGTGATAAATAAATGCATAAATGAGTTCTGTATTTGTAATTAAAATAACTATAAAATTCTTTTGCAATAGGATATGAAAGGTTAATCCTTCTAACCTATACTATTATTCTGATTTTCATAAATCTTACTGAAGTTTGTTAAGGGAATTTTTTAGGATTTTTTGATTCATAGCAATATAGTTTGATTGTAGAAATAAATGGAAAAAATTACAAAAAATCGCTTATCATTGAAAATATTTGGGGCATTGTTTAATATTAAAAACAAATGAAAACTGTCATAGTAAGTAATTCCAAAATTTTAAATAAAAATATTAACTTTTAATAAAGCATATTTAACAATTACAGTGGATTAATGAAAGGCAATTGTTATGAAAATTTCCATAATTTGTACTTAAATCCTTCTCTATTTTTCCTTCTATATACAATATAGTAGTTTTTTTTGTTATTTTTCGAATAAAAACGTTACGACAGCTGTTACACCTGCTTCATCAAAGTTCTGACAACAGGTGCTTATGAAAAGTAACAACCCCGTTATAAAATATATATCCCATTAGGGACACTCTATTTTTCTATTATAAAAGAAAATAATTTTGTCAAAAATTGTGATATAAAATTATACAAAAAATCGTAATAGATAAAAACATTTTATATTTATTTATTTATTTATTTTATTTAATTATTCATAAGCAAGCCGTAACCAATAATAATAGATATTATTTAAGGCTCTTGTTCAGGCTTATAAATTAAAATCATCAATTGTCATTTGTTAAAAATTTAAGAAATTAGGAAGAATTTGCCTTTGCCTAATGACTTCCTCAATTTTTTCTACTAATTCGAGATATTATTTAACCTTTCTCGATATATACGTTTTATCGACTTACCTAAATATAACATTATTAGCCCATTTTTTTCTTTCCAATACAATTCTAATAAGATCTTATATATCTGAATTTTTCTGTATTTAGCAAGTATGAATAATAATAAATTCAAAATGAAAAATTTAAAGACAGGTGTTAAAAATAATGTGAAAAACAATATTTATAACTGTGTGTGAGTGTAGCTGATTTTGCAAAATTTGAAAAAAAAAGTTGATTGGATTTTTTGGAGTCTGATATGGGTGAGTTTATTTTATTTTAATTTAATTATTAATTAGTTTAAATTTTGTCAAGGCTATGTGTTTATCAGAAATTCTAATTTGTATTTTATATTTATCTCTATTATATTTTTTAAGTTTTCCATTAAGTGTTAAATAACACAAAGTACATTATATCGAAACATATATATATATATATATATATATATATATATTAGGGTGGTCCTTAATATGGACATTTTCGAATTTCCTTGCTCCCAAGTGCTCAAATGGTTCCAAATTGATAAAAAACAATTCTCTGAAAGTTTTAGCTCTTAATATTGTCTTCTAGATAAAGCGCAATTCAATCTGAAAGTTTTGTATGCAAATTTTAAAAATGTTTTTAGATATAATTTAGCGAACAAATGAATGAGTTTTATTCAAAATTTGTCGCTAAAATATTTTTTTAATTTTCAAAATTTTTTCCATGCTATTTCCATACGAAGTTTGATTGAATTGCGCTCTATCTAAAAGACAATTAATAGCTAAAACTTTCATAGAATTTTTTTTATCAATTTGGAACCATTTGAGTCCTTGGGAGCAAGGAAATTCGAAAATGACCATATTAAGGACCACCCTTATATATATATAATAAAGTGCGAGGACATAAATAAAAAAGTGTTGGGTTGTCTGTTATTTTATCCGAACAATATTGTTCGTAATATGAGAACACGAAAGAAATACATTTTTCTTCTAAAACTCTATTTATCTATATAAAAATATTTATATATATATAACATAAAGTTAGAAATATGATATTAAAACTGAACAAAAATATTATACGTATTTCTCTATTTATACACTTTTATTATGAAGTAGAATTAAATTTTGAATACGAACTAATATTAAATTTTTAATTAAACAAGAGTAATAAATTGCTCATAACAAAAACCCTTTTGATAATTGAATATAATTTATTTACATTATGATTGATGGGACAATTCTGTCGTAACAGAGCTCATAAATTAGAGTTGTCATGGCAACGCTCTCTTATGCTTGTTCTTGGTAGTAAAAATTATGAAAATGTCTTTCTATTTGCAGTTATCATAACATTCTCTCTTGCTTTGTTTATATGTATCATACGCCTGATCGCACAGCAAATAGATAGACATGTTCATAATTTTCACTACTAAAAACAAGCATAAGATTGCTATGACAACGCTATTTTGTGAGCTTGTTAGATATCTCTATAAATGCATTCAGATCGATGCAATTAGTACAGCTCACAATAAACGACGTTTGTAAATACCTGTCCAAATGATATCCTTATTGAATCAATTCATTACTTCGAAGGATTTCCTTAGTTATGTCCTCATTCATCCATCTCACAATGTCTGATGCAAATTCTACATCCTTAGTTCAAATTGCATCTAAACCTAACTAAACGCATGCAACTGTGATGCACCATTCGAATTGCATACTGAGCAGGCGAACGTTAAACTCGCCTAATTAACATGCAACATTTATAACATGACAGAGACGAAATCGGGGGAAAAGATAATAGATTTATTATAAATATACATTTTGCCAATTGTCCTAGCTTAAATATTTTTACTAAAATTCGATTGAAGTGAATTATTTGCATATTTTTATTGCTTCTTAAGAAATTTGGAAATACTGTCCATATAACAGATATTGTACTAGTTCTGCAAAATGAGGTCATTTTGTTTATTTATAACATTCTTGTTATAAATGGTTAAAAAATATTCTTCACACATACGTATTTTAGATAAATTTTCTTCAAATTGTACTATGGTGGTGTTAAAAAAATCTCTGTAATATTCTAATGTGTTAATGTGTTCAGTGAGCATAGTTTAAAATTGTTCAGGATTTTTTTGAATTTTTGTATTGTGGAAGTATTTTTATTAATTTTGGCTAGTTTACCAATGTAAATTGATTTGCAGTTTAAACAGTCAATTTTGATTAGTAAAATTTGAAATTTTAGTTGAGAAATTTGGAAATACTATCCAGATCACATTTACACAACAAACTTAGGTCATTTAATTTATTTATTACATTCTGATTATAACTGGTTAAAAAGATCCTTCACAGATTTGTATTTTGGATAAATTTTCTTCAAAATTAGTATGATCGTGTTAAAAAGATCTCTGTAATATTTTAATGTGTTCAGTGAGCATAGTTTTAAATTGTTCAGGATTTTTTTGAATTGTTTTTGTATTGTGGAAGTATTTTTATTAATTTTGACTAGTTTCACCAATGTAAATTGATTTGCAGTTTAAACAGTCAATTTGATTAGTAAAATTTGAAATTTTAGTTGAGAAATTTGGAAATACTATCCAGATCACATTTACACAACAAACTTAGGTCATTTAGTTTATTTATTACATTCTGATTATAACTGGTTAAAAAAGATCCTTCACAGATTTGTATTTTGGATAAATTTTCTTCAAAATGTAGTTTAGTCGTGTTAAAAAAATCTCTATAATATTTGAATGTGTTAATGTGTTCTGTAAGCATAGTTTTAAATTGTTCAGGATTTTTTTGAATTGTTTTTGTATTGTGGAAGTATTTTTATTAATTTTGGCTAGTTTTACCAATGTAAATTGATTTGCAGTTTAAACAGTCAATTTTGATTAGTAAAATTTGAAATGTTAGTTGAGAAATTTGGAAATACTATCCAGATCACATTTACACAACAAACTTAGGTCATTTAGTTTATTTATTACATTCTGATTATAACTGGTTAAAAAAGATCCTTCACAGATTTGTATTTTGGATAAATTTTCTTCAAAATGTAGTATGATCGTGTTAAAAAGATCTCTGTAATATTTTAATGTGTTCAGTGAGCATAGTTTTAAATTGTTCAGGATTTTTTTGAATTGTTTTTGTATTGTGGAAGTATTTTTATTAATTTTGACTAGTTTCACCAATGTAAATTGATTTGCAGTTTAAACAGTCAATTTTGATTAGTAAAATTTGAAATTTTAGTTGAGAAATTTGGAAATACTATCCAGATCACATTTACACAACAAACTTAGGTCATTTAGTTTATTTATTACATTCTGATTATAACTGGTTAAAAAAGATCCTTCACAGATTTGTATTTTGGATAAATTTTCTTCAAAATGTAGTATGATCGTGTTAAAAAGATCTCTGTAATATTTTAATGTGTTCAGTGAGCATAGTTTTAAATTGTTCAGGATTTTTTTGAATTGTTTCTGTATTGTGGAAGTATTTTTATTAATTTTGGCTAGTTTCACCAATGTAAATTGATTTGCAGTATAAACAATCAATTTTGATTAGTAAAATTTGAAATTTTAGTTGAGAAATTTGGAAATACTATCCAGATCACATTTACACAACAAACTTAGGTCATTTCGTTTATTTATTACATTTGTGTTCCTCTTTTAAATAAATTTTCTTCAAAATGTAGCATGATCGTGTTAAACAAATTTCTGTTATATTTTAATCTATTAATATGTTCTGTAAGCATAGTTTTAAATTGTTTAGGATTTTTTTGAATAGTTTTTGTTTTGATGTCGTTTTATTAAGCTCAAGGAAGTTTTGTCTATATAAATTGATTTGCAGTTTAAACAATCAATTTTGATTAGTAAAATTTAAAGTTATGTATATTTATAAAGTTAAGTTAATTTATAAAGTATGAATTATATAAAGAAAACTTTTTTTCTTATTATTATTTATTATTATCAATTACCTCTTGTTTATAAATAAATAAATGCAAAGATATCCATCTATAAATACGACCTTGTTGATGTTGTTTTTCGCTTTTTGCTCGTTTTAATGATGTTTTCTTTGTGAAATTTGTATCCGATTGATCGAGTAACTCAATATGTTTGTTTGGAGATTCCGTTTTTGGTTGACGAACTGAAATTCGAGACTTTTGACGGTAAAAATGTGATGATGTGGTAGAACAAAGGGCCAAAATCAAGGACGATGTAGGGAATACATTCCAAATTATGCCAAAAATGATATATATTTTTTTAGAGATAGAGATTATTAAATATTTGTCTACTTGTATTAAATTGTCCCAATTTTACAATTTATTATTTATAATAAATATAGATCACTTAATATTTTTCAGTCAATATTAAAAAACTTTCTATTGATTTTGCTTAAAGAGAAATTATTCTGCTGATCTGTAAACAAATATAAAACATTAAGAATCAATCCCAAAACAAATTATCCCACATGGTAAAATTATCATTCCTCTAAATTTTATTTTTTCACCTCCGACAATAAATTCGCTGCCTAGATGTTTTTCTCTTTTTCCCTTTTTTCCTTTGTTGTCTTTCAAATGTCTACATTCGATTGAACAGAGAATTCGTCCCTTTGTCCCTTCAGTCTCCGTTTTTATTCCTTTTTTGCTCCGGGTGCTCCCTTTGAATGCAAATTAGTCGGATCCAAAGTCAATAAGAGAAAAAAAGTTTGCATAAGAAAATAAACCGAGGGATGAGATCTGAGGGACAATTAATAATAAATAGAAAGGAAAAGGTTAAGCTTGCTCTGTTATTTGTGCAAAATTAAATTATTAATGATATTTTCTTATATTATATGTTTTTTGTGTGTTTGATTCCAAGCCGGTACGCCGGATTTGCATTTAACCTGGAACAAGGCCTCGATCCAGGTTGCGTGCACATCGGCGCTGCCGGTTCATCATGGGACATTCTGTTCATGAACATTTACTCTAAAAATTAATTTCAGATAACTATATTAAATTTTTAATGCTAATCAAACTGTTTTATCTTTGTTCTTTTCGGAGTATTTCGTTTAATTACATGCGAAATAAATTATACAAGAAGCGAAAAAATCTCACATCGAAGAAAATGCTGATATTCTTTCTAATTACTTAAATTGGTTCCAGAATGAAAATTAAAGTTGGAAGGAAAATTATTTTTTGGAGATTATTAAAGAATGTGGCTCAAGGTATTGATTAATTAAAAATACTTTTGAGAAACACACATTTTACAGATCTTTGAGATTAGAATTCATGATAAAAGTACATATTTTGTTTCACTGAAAATTTATTTTTTGAGATTTTTTCTTTATTTATTATATTTCTTGAATATAATTTTTAAGTTTTTATATAACCTATATAAAAGCTCAGGGGGCATCTATTAATCACGTGATCCATTTTTTAGGGATTTTTGGATCCTTTTCTTGGTGGTAAAAAAATTGATTAAGTTAAAAAGAGCAATTTTACAAGAGTTATTCAATTTCTGCTGGTGAATATCATTTGTGTATATATCTTACGAAATTCCTGATCAAGGTTATGTACGGTGTAATCATTGTAAAAAAATTGCCATTGAATATATTTTTACTGGAACTGGAATTTTACTGAAAATAGTACAATAGTCATTGGTGTCCCTTTGTAACCTGCCCTGTCCTAATTGTTTTAATTTAAATCTCCATCAACCTTTCAATCTATTCACCATATCAATCGCAAAAATTAATTATTTTTACTAATTCTACGTCAAGAACAATATCGACAACTAACCTCGTCCGTCACTTGTCATTTATATTTTCCGAATTACTCGTAAAATCATCAGTAAATATTTTCGCGCCGTCCACTCTCTGATATATTTATATCATGTCGTAATATTATTCAAACATTTTTAATTATTTATTATTGCGGTATTAATTTTAACTCAATATTTGCTCAGTTTAATAAGCGACTTGTTAAATATTTACATTAAACGAGTTCATTACATTAAATGTTAAAAACAACTCGTGCCGAAGAGGAAGCAGATGCTTCGACTTAAGACTTTTTTAAGGTGACATATGGCGCGTGTCTTATTATATTCCTTGGGGTCTTAAAATCATTAAGCATGACCTCCCTTCAGGGTTAGAAAAGACATATGCAAAAGTATATGATAATAACTTCTCGAACGAGAGGCTTATGTTTTAGCTGGTTTGCTCAAATTCCAAGTTAATCTGAATTGTTTGAGAGCCAAATTTGACCTTTTCTCGACATTTTCTTAAAAACGTCCTCACCGATAAAAAAATTTATTAACTAATTCAATAATTATTTGTATGCTATGATTGCTCTAGCCATTTTTTTTATAAATTTTGTGAGAAAACTCATCAATTTTAAAGTGTGGTCTTATAATAGACACTTTCAAGAATAACATATCTGAATCACAAGGTTATAGTACAAGCTGTGCGACTTGTAGAGCTCTTTGAAAATATGAATTACTGGGAATCATTTCACCTATATACTTATATATGACATTCTTAGGTAAAATATTTTTTAAATCAAATTTTTTGTTAAAAATTCTATCGATTTTAGTGTTTGTTGTTATAATAGATAATTTGTAAAACAACATATCTGAATTACCAGATTGTAGTGCAAACGGTGCGTCCTGTAGAGCTCTTTAAAAATAGTAATCTTCCGAGAGTAGTTTCATCCAAAGTTCAACGTTTATAAGCATACTCTACATATAACATATATTGATAAAATCGTATATAATTCAAAACATTGTAAGAAAACCTATTGATGTTAATATTTGCTACGAAAATAGACACTTTAGGGTATGACATGTCCAAATTACAAGGTTGTAGTACAAACGGTGCGTCCTGTAGAGCTCTTTGAAAATAGTAATTCCACACTTTGCATATAGCAATCTAATTTGAATCAAAATGTTGTTAGAAAACTTATCAATGTTAGTATTTATTATCATAATAGACACTTCAAAGTATGACATAACTTACGTTTATATTTAAATTATTTATTATTATGTATATTTAAATTATTTTAAAGTTTTATGTTTTTGTTTTTGTCCTGGCTGAATGATGATACACATCAAGTTGCAAAACGTCGAAACGTACATAATAAATAGTTAGTTAATTATTTGTTTTTTATTTTTAAACTCTTTGGCTGCAAATAAATAATTCAAGTATATATATATGTACTTGTTTGTTTATTTATATATTCAGTTTTTAAAAAAATAATATAATATACAAAATTTTATGAGTGAATAGTTCGATCCAGCGCATTTAGCTAATCAAATTTATCACCTTTTTCGACTCTACTTATTATTTAAGTAATAAAATATATTTTAACTTATATTTAATATCAAATAACAAACACCCATAAAATAACAATGACTTTATCTAGTAATTAATTTAATTAACAATTATGTTTTTCTTCTTAAAGGATAATATATCCATTATCCTTGCGGTTTGCATAGTCCTACTCCCTCTTTGACAGTTCGCCACAAATGGCGGCGCTGATCCAAAATGGCTGTTATGTTATGATTCTCTTTCTGTTGTTCAGTTGCAAAAAAGTCGTTCCACGGACAATACCGCGTCGGCTGTTATCTCTATATTTGTCATTTTAAAAACTACTTAATTTAAATAAACCGAACAACAGTTACCGACCTCCATTTAGCGGTATAAACGACTTTTAAAACATTTAAATTTTATGTTAATATCCTTTTGGAAACGACACGGGCAAATGTCAGTGGATAAAAGAAATAGTGTTTAGTTTACAAATTTGTGTTGGTATAAAGGATTTATGTGATTAAAAGTGTGCAGTGATAAAATTGTGTTTATTTGTGGTTAAATTTTGGTGTTTGTTGGAGTTTTGTGGGTTTTGAGAAATATAACCTCAAAAATGTGACAGGATTTGTGAAGGGCCTTCATAGTCATACAGAAAAGTAATAAATATAAATATCAGTTGCAATTCTAAGGAATTCTCACAATTATATGGAATTTATATATTAATATCTTCAATAAGAGTATTGATGTAGAGCATATTATATTAGAAAAAGTTTTTATACAATTCCTAACCTTCCTTACAAAATTTTAAGGAACCATTTTGTTAAATATTTCATATAAATTAGACGAACCGTTCTTATTTTTATTCAATATCTATTTATGAGTATAAGGAGTTAATGTAGAGCATTGTGATGTTAGAAAATGTTTTAGACAATTTAATTTTTTACAACTTTGTCGAATATTTCATATAAATCAAACGAACGGTTTTTAAGTTACAGAATTTGTATAAAAGTGTTGCATTTTAGTCCAAATGAGTTATAATTTCTATTCCAAAATCAATTTATGAGTATTAGGTGTTGATGTAGAGCATTATGATGTTAGAAAATGTTTTATACAATTTAATTTTCTACAAATTTGCCAAATATTTCATATAAATTAAACGAACGGTTTAAAAGTTACAGATTTTATATAAAAGTAATGCATTTTAGTCCAAATGAGTTATATTTATTTGTTCAAAATCAATTTATGAGTATACCGAGTTGATGTAGAGCATTGTGATGTTAAGAAATGTTTTATACAATTTAATTTTCTACAACTTTGCCAAATATTTCATATAAATTAAACAAACTGTTTAAAAGTTACAGAATTTATTTATCAGTGTTGCATTTTAGTCCAAATATGCTACATTTTCTTGTTCAATATACATTTATGAGTATACCGAGTTGATGTAGAGCATTATGATGTTAGAAAATGTTTTATACACTTTAATTTTCTACATTTTTCTCGAATATTTCATTCAAATTAAACAAACGGTTTTAAAGTTATAGAATTTATTCAAAAGTTACGCATTTTAGTCAAAATGAGTTATATTTTTTTATGATTATCCTTTTATTATTTAAGAAATAGTTATTCGTCAATTTTCTTCAAAGTTCTCTTTTATTTTCAACAAATTAATTATACTAGAAAAAATTATTTGCAACTTTTATTTTACATTTGTGGAATTTTATCACAAAGTGCGATGAACATTAAACAGATAAGAATTGTAGAAAGTTTTTCAATAAAATACTTTCTTGTGTACCAGTTTTGCTTTAATTAATTTTCTATTTGTTGTTTGATTGATTGATAATATTAATTAATTAATTTATGTTTAATGTATAGACAGGAAATTGATGTAGAAGAATTAATAATATCAATAATCGATAGAGATTAAATTGGACTAAAATGCATTACTTTAATATAAAATCTATAACTTTGAAACCGAACATTTAATTTATATGATATATTCTAGAAAAGTGTAGAAAATCAAATTATCTAAAATATTTTCTAACATAATAATGCTCTACATCAACTCGGTATACTCAAAAACGGCCTTAGAAAATGTTCTATAAATATTCTTTGGGTTGATATGGGTTAATGATGCAAAAAACTTGTTCGTGCAAATTTCAAGTGAATAAATAATTTTGTTTTTGTTGCTAATAATTATCTAACTTGGTAAATATGCAAAAAATATGAATTTAAATAAATTCTTTAGGAATCAAATAATAATATAAAAAAAACAACTTAGGCGTAACTTCAAATAATAAAATAAATTGTAACTCTGATCTTTTTAGTTCTAAAATAGTAATAAATATTTTTAATATCATATAAAAAATTAATATAAATATTGATAACTATTTTACAATTACATATGCTTATGAATAAAATTTATCTACAATAATATTTATAATAAATTGTTAAATAAAATTATAATTATTTGTCTGCAAGAAATAAGAAGTTACCAAAAATATTTTTTAAACACATTAGTCACAACAGCGTTATGAATAAATAAATAAATGAATGTATTTCTAAATCTAAATAAGATTATTTATTATCCTGTACATTTTAACCAAAAAGTCTTACAATGTTTAAATACGATTTTCCAAGCTTTTTTAAATATTTTTCTATGTTCTTATAATAATTTTTTTCAAAGAATTTCATGCCACAAATAATTTTAAACGGTTTTCGTACCTTATAAGTCCAAATGAAAACCGGTTTAACATTCCCAAAGAATAAAAACTTATATGACTTGAAATCTACCCTTGTGGAGAATAAAGGACTTAGGCTGTGTTACCATGAACCGAAAAAAATTAAAAAAATGTTAAAATGTAAATGGATACATACAAATTTTTTTTTAATAAATGGGATAGACGTTATATTATAATTTAATATTTCTAATTAATAATTTTGTTTGTTTTATTTTTATTAATTTGTAATAATTGTTTTTTGAGTTTCATATGTTTATGATAAACATTCAACGTGCTTTTTTTTACATATGTTATATATTTTTATGATATTTTTTAAACAATATTATATAATAAACACAATATTATTTTTCCGGCGTTTTTTCCAAAAATGTACGCAACCTGGATCAACGCGTCGTTTCAGGTTAAAGTGCACCCGGCCTTGTGCAAATCCTGGGAAAAATTGATAATTATAAATATTCGTTATGAAAATATAATAATTTCTAAATATGCTCATGATAAATACATATTTATTTTATTTGTATTAATTGGCAGTTTAAACAAATGTTTCAGATTTTCATGATAAATAATTTAGTTCATTTTTAGTAATTAAGGATACTTTTTACTGAATTTAAATAACAAACTTTTGAGAACGAAATATTTTTTTAATGAAGCCTTTAATTTTTTTTCTCCTAAAATTTATTATTATATATTTTGTTTATTTTTATGGGATCATAATAATTTAGTCTGTTTAAAAGTTTACTTTTTTTTTAATAAAATTTTACTAAATTTATTTGCAAATTTTTACGAATTGTTTATTTGTCGCTTTTAATGATTTTTCTATTAAACTTTATTCATATATATATATATATATATATATATATATATATATATATATATATTATTCTTGGGATCATGGTAATATACCCTTATCATACCTTAGGGTCTAAAAGGGCATTGAATTGTGTTGAAATCACACCGGGCTTTTAAAATAATATAAGAGGGTTAAAAATTTGTAAGTTTATTAGATATTCTTGATAAACATTTTTTTATTTTATTTTTATTAATTTAATATATTATTTGAGAAAATTGTTATAGATATTCATAATAAACAATTTACTTTATGTTTATTAATTTATTGTGATTTTTGCAAAATTTAAAGAAAATTAAAAAAGGACTCTACTGACGAGCAAACTTAAAATCCAGATAGAAAAATACAAAAAGGACGAAAAGGAGCACCTTTTTATCTCACTGCCGAGAAATTTTAATATCTAGCTAAGGAATTAGAAAAGGACTTTTCTGACAAAAATTCAAAATCTAGATAGATAATTCGAAAAGGACTCTACTGACTAATTTTATATATAAACCGAAAATTAGAAAAGGACTCTACTGACGTGCAAATATAATATTTAGGTAGAAAATTACTAAAGGACTCTTCTGACGAGCAAACTTATAATCTAGATGGAAAATTTGAAAAGGACTCTACTGACGAGCAAACTTAAAATCTAGATAGAAAATTTGAAAAGGACCTTACTGACAAGCAAATTTCATTTTAGATAAAATAATTAGAAAAGGATTTATTTAATTTTTTATATTATATAGTAAAGGGTCTATTAAAATTTGTTATTTAAAATTGAATGCACAAATCATAATAATGAATTAAATTAATTATTATAAACTTTTCATCATTATATAGAATTTTAAATTTATTTTTTATACCCACAAATATTTTTTTGTCCAGTATCTTATCAAGGGTTGGCCTTAGTTTTCTTTCTGGTAAAAAGTAGACTTTCTTGATATAAATCCTTCATATCTGAAATTTATTTCATTGATTTGATTTTTTGGATCTCCAAAAACAATTCTAAATCAACCTCAAAAATATTGTTCTCCACCTGGTAATAATAAATATTGTTCTTCAAATTTTAGACTTTACCCAATTAAATTTCAAAACTTCGTTAATTTATTAATTACAACTCTGTCTTTTTGATATAAGTTTTATTCGTTTCCATTATCGTTTGCATTTCCTATATTTGCTGATATCATTTTTTTCTACGTACCATCAAGAACGGAAATATTTTTTTATCGTTCAAAAAATGCAGAAGTAAACTTTGGTGGTTTAATGTGGTTAGTTAATCTTATTTGAATTTCCGTTTCGAATCAGCATTTTAAATTGAGTTAATCCAATCTTTTCAATTGAATCATATTAAAGGACTACTGAGTCAGAGTGGACAATGAACTCGAAACTAAGGGCAGGATTAGAAAGGACCCAGGGAAGGATTATTTGTTGAAACAGGATTAAGGTGTTTGAAAACTGTTGTTGCTAACATTTGGGAGGATTTTTGGAATTGTTTGGGAGGTAATTAAAATTTTGGCTTAAATAGGAAAAAATTGGTGGGACGGACGAACCAAACAATAATAACCGAGTTTTAAAAATTAAGTTTAAAAAATGTTTTTATATTTATAAATATTTATATCAGAATCTATCCATTACTATTTCTTAAGGAATCAGAGCGTACAAAACACAATTCCCGCAACGGTCGACATGTTCGTAGAAAACGAAGAGAAATCCATATGTGAAATAATTATTCTTAAACAAATTCTATTCCCATTGCAATAATGCAAATAATAAGAGTGTTGCACAAAAAAACGTAATCATAATAATAATAAAAACGCTGCAACTGATCATTAAAAAAATGATTAAATGGTAATTGAACGCGTTCACTTTCATTTCTGGAAATTGACACATATATGAGAGATGGTTAAAATTGATGATTGAATGTTTTATTTTTTAATGTTACTTTAGCTTATTATTTAACCAATTGTTATATGTACCAGTTTCAATTTATACCAATTAAGACAATTGAGATTTGTCTCAATTGAACTATATTGGAAACAATGCAATACGTCCGTCCGTCTTCATCATCAGATTCATCTTCTGGGTTCAAATCAGTTGAACTTTGGACAATCCGGATGAAATGATTGATTTCGGGGAAAATATTTATAAAAGAACTTTCAAGCCAATTTTGGACAATTGTTTTATATATAAAGTTGAAGCAGTAGGACAAAGTCTATCTGTTGACCAAGTGGAGACCAAAATTGTTGGTTGATAAATTAATTTGAATCAATAATAAAAAACATAGTTATTTGTACTCATAATTCATCAATATTGAACTTTTTATTAATAAATCAACATTCACAATCTAATTTTAAATATTATCTCATTAGAAAATTTTATATTTATTAGTGTAATATTAGTTTTTCCGACGTTTTACCCCAAATTGCACGCAACCCGGATCAACGCGTCGTTTCAGGTTAAAGTGCAACCGCCCTTGCGCAAATCCTGGGAAAAGTTATAAATCTAAATTTTGATTATAAAAATATAATAATCTCAAATTTTGTTACGATGTTTATCATTGATTATTACACAATACCTACGTAGTATGTTTTTATGGACCATATAAATATTAAATATAAAATTTTAATATACAATTAAATAAATATACAACTAACGCAATATTCCAGTAAGACAAATTTATAAAAATTAGTTCATTTATATAAATGTTAATAAAATTAAATTTTGATATAAAAATAATTAATTGAACATAATTAGAAGAAATAAAAGAAATTAAAAAAATATATATTCTTTTATTCAACTAATTTAATATAAGAAATATTTAATAGTTCAAATAAATATATAAATAAAATTAAAGTATAAATGAGAAACAATTGATTATTGAAGTTAATCATTGATTTTTAATTAAACATAATAAAATTAAAGAAAAACTAAAATTAT
This sequence comes from Ctenocephalides felis, assembly GCF_003426905.1. Lineage (NCBI taxonomy): Eukaryota > Metazoa > Arthropoda > Insecta > Siphonaptera > Pulicidae > Ctenocephalides > Ctenocephalides felis. The sequence continues at coordinate 1,652,137 of NW_020537758.1, read as the reverse complement.
AATATTTAAAATAAATATTACTCTTTAATAATATTTTTGTATCAATTTAATTAATTAATTAATAATTCAAATAAATATATAAATAACATTAAAGAATGAATAAAAAACAATTGAATATAACAAAATTGAATTGATTTTTTAATTGAATATAATAAAATTAAAGTAAAACTAAAATTATAATATTTAAACTAAATATTTTTGTATCAATTTAATTAATTAATTAATAATTCAAATAAATATATAAATGACATTAAAGAATAAATAAGAGACAATCGATTATAATAAAATTGAATTAATTTTTTAATTGAATATAATAAAATTAAAGAAAAACTAATATTATATTATAAAGTTTTAAATCAAGTAAAGTAAAATCTACTTACTGACTTTTACTTTATTTTTAAAAAAATGTATTATAATTTTTACCATCGTTCTTAATTAGATTAGATTTTTATTTTTTTAAATTTTAATCATTATTTATTTTGCTAATTGTTTTTTTATTTTCAAAATAATACATTTGAAAGTCAATAATCTAAATATTGTTCATAAAATAAACATTAGGTCTTAAATTTAATGAATTTCTTTTGAATGTTAAGACCTGAAATATATTTTTAAAAATTTAAAATTTTAATATCTAAATTATAGTTGTAGATACGATTTTCTCTAAGCAGTATTAATGAATTTCTCTAGAAAAATCTTGCGTTAACTTTTTGGTGCATTTTATAGAAATATTATATATATACACACACATATTATATATATATATGTATATATATATATATAATATATTATATTTAACATATTTTTTACAACAGTGCCAAAGACTTACAAAATTTAATATATATTTATTTAAATTATTATAAAACTGTGATAAATAATTCCAAATCATAACTAAAATACTCAAATAAATATTTATGAACAATATATATAAATAATTATAAATCTATACAAATTATTCTTCATATCGAGTGCTTAAAAGAATGCAGCCCGATTCCATATATAGAAAAACTATGCCGCATAAAACAGTTATAAAAAATATATTCTGCACGAAGAACATGCTGATACGGAACTTTTTTGGATGACAGAATACTTGCAAATTAAAATAATGGAGAATTGTTCAGACCGGCGAAGACAAGCGGTCAACACCTCCGGATTTTCCGGACTCCGGCGCTCCAGATCAGTAAGAGCCTCCTTACGAAAATTAGGCGACAGGTGGAAGTCCCAACCAAAGAATGGTAACCAAAAAACACATAGTCAAACCAAACCGAACCATCAGCAGGATAAAGTCATCTTGCTGGATTCCAGTCCTGAAGTCGCAGGGAAAAAAGCTAAGAACAACCCGAAGAAAACGTTGGACGATACACCGAGTTGTGTGCAACACTTGAATTTGGGGTTCCATAATGAATCCACGGAAGGCGATTGGATTACAGCTTTGGAGTTCACCAAAAACCTAGATTCCTCAGATACTTCTATTAAACGGCATCTACGTCAACACTCCCTGGATGGATCCTTACCATCCTCTAACAGACGATCCGATCCTACAGATCCTGATTTTGATATCAGAAAAACCGAGTACTATCGCAGGAACAGGGAGTTTTTAGATGCCAACATGCCGAGGACTTTGGATCACAAAAAAAGTGGCGGCGGGGATTCCAGGAGGATTAAGAAGTTGGGGTACTTTTTTGGTTCCGCTGATCTGGAGACGCACCAGGTGTACTTTTCGGATAGACACGAGAAAAGTTTTGGCGAGGATGCGATTGGGGAATCTTTGAGGATTCCTAGGGCTGTTACTTTGACAAATGGGAGACAGGAGAGTCGGCAGCAGAGGGGACAGTATCATCCGACAGCTACGGTTAGGACGACATCGATGTGGACATCAAGTAAATATTAGAATAAAAATAATAGAAAGTCAAAATTATAATAAATTATCTATGTATGTAATGTATGAAAATAACAAAACTGTTTATGCATTTTTTTTAAACTTTAACAACAAATGTAGTAACTTATGTATATATATATATATATATATATATATATATATATATATATATATATATATATGTATATATGTGTGTGTGTGTATGTGTGTATATGTTTAATGGGATAATATCGAATGTACGGGACTGGAAAGGTCCATATTGACTTCGAGAGGGTAGATAGAATGGTAACATTCCCAAAGGTTTCTACCTTAAATTAAGATTGATTTGCCATTAGATGGGGCACAATGAAAATTCACGTTCCAGGTACACACACACACACAATATATATATATATATTTATTGATAATACAAAGTAATGAATTAAAGATGAAAAATCATAGTGATGTGATACAAAAAACTATGAAATTATTGGAAATGAGATAGATCTAAAAGAAGAGATAATTTTTAATCGAAAATGTATTAAATATTTTATATATATGTAGATAACATATTTTATAAACTTTAGGTTTGTCCAAATATGACGAGAGTATTGCGAATTTACAATATACTTGGTTTTGATAAATTAAAGAATTATTTTTCTAAGTTTGAAGTAAAATTTCTAATTTTATACAACTTAATTAACTATCTTAATCTACCCATAGGAATGTAAACAAAATTTATGCTTATTGTTAAAATCTCTATAAAATATTTGATAATTTGATGTGCATATGTCTAATGATCATTTTTGACCACCAAATGCCATTTTTTTTACTTTTTTTACTAGATCTCCGAAACCGCTAGACCTACCTTCATGAAAATTTTATAAGCTGTTCATCGTATTAATACAAGTAAAATGTTTTTTTAATTATTCAAATTGAAGTCTCCGTTCTCTTAAAAACTGAGTTACCGTTTTTGGCACTTTTTGTCCCATATCTTCGGAACGACTGGACCTGCTTTCGCCAAAAACTAATCAGCACGTCTCCTTATCAGTACGAATGAAATGTTTGAATTATTCAAATCGCTTCATCCGTGTTCCCGAAATCGTCGACGAAAATTTGTATCCGCACACACACACACACATCACATACATTCATTTTTTCTAAGGTAAGCCAAAATGTTCAGAAGGTAATGAAACGTAAAGATAAATAAAAATTTTCAATTTTGATTACTATAACTTGCCCTACAGAAAGTTAAAGATAGACAACATTAACATCGACTTAATGGTTTTATTTATTTCTTATAAATTAATCAAAAATAAGGGTAGTAAATTAAAGGGTTATATTAGTGACAAAATATAGACATTTTAAATAAAAAAAAAAGTATAAAGTAAATACACAAATTAATTGAGAACTGACTATTTAAGATTATAAACTTCCGAGCTTTTTTTTAAAGAAAACTGAGTTTTGATTAGATTTTAAATTGAACCTAATTTGTGAACATTTTTTTAAATAATTGGATGTCTTAATTAGAATTTTTGTTACATACATTATTTTATAGAATTAGATATTTTTTATATTATGTCTGGCAGTATTCAGACTTAATGAAAAGAAAACACTATTACATTTTTTCAAAGACGACTTTGTTATTAGTTTTAAAAACTTGGTGTATGATTTTTGTTTATATATATATATATATATATATATATATATATATATATATATTACATTCATAAATCTTGTATATCCGTCGTATCGAATATCTGAAAGCAGCTACCCTCTTCAATCATTCATACGCCTTCTTTGGCTGAAACTCTAAAACTTTTCTCTATACTAAATGTATATATACTGTATATATAAATATATATATATATATATATATATATATATATACATATATATACAGTGTATACACATCCATTTATCTTTATAGAATTTTCAAGGGTCAGATGCTCTTTTCAGCCCCCACGCTGGCAGGAAAATTGATTCATTTAAGTTTATGAAATTGATATATAAATTTATATATGTATAATATATATATATAAGTATATATATATATATATATATATATATATATATATATATAGATCTTGTAAAAGGACGATATTGTATCCGACGTGTAATGGCCATTTCATAAAAGGGTTTTCCTTTATAGAGTTTAATATTTATGGATGATGGTATTGGCAAGCCAGTTTTGGCATTTGGTTCAAATCATTTTTAGAGAGATTTTATACAAAATTATCATTTTTATTATAAATAATAAGATGAAAGTGAAAATTAATAATTGACATTAAATAAATATGGATGAGTTTTACTTGGTATGTAAATTTTTGTAATTTTTGTAAGAGGCAATCATTACTAAAATAATTTTTGGATCCAACTAATATGCTAGGTAATCAATTTGGCATAATAAAAATGCTTCCTTAAAATTACTCAGTTTATTTTAAATGTTACTTGTTTCGCGGTTCAGCAAGAAGAGAGTTATTTTACATAGTTTTAATATGAACATAAATACAAGATGGCGGATACATAGTTTTATGGTAGGAGAACACTATTGCCAACATCACTAATAGTAATGGCGGGACATTTGAATTACAAATATATATAAAACATTACATAAGAAAAATGTGACAAACAATGTCCACTGTTATTTTTACAGTAACTTCCAAACCATTTGTTGGAATTACTCAACCCTCGGCAAAATTATTTAAATTATTATTTCACTTGCACAATAATTATATTATTCTTACCAAAAAGACGCCTAAAACATTTCCAGCAAAGATCAGAACTTTGACTTAATTTCCCACTTTTTGGTTGGCTTAAAAATAAAATAAAGAAACATTTGTTATTTATTATTAATTTGATTTGTGGTCCTTCATTTATCTCGTATATCCATTTATTATATTACTACTACAAGACTCGGTTGATTTACTTTACGAGGAGAAGAACAGCAATTAGTATAATGAGTTGGAAATTATTAAAAGCAAAATTAACAGCGCTTTTTGCTCATTTTAATTACTCACGAGACAATAGAGCACTCGCATTTGAGTTATTGCCTCGTGTTTTATTACAGAAAATTGAAATTATAACGTATTTTTAACAGAAGTCCTGGGTAATGGAATTAGGTAAAGGACAACTCGGTTATTTAAGAGAAAACACCAAACATCTACTTTCTGACCTTAATTTACATTTTACAAACATTTATTTATTATTTATAATTTAGTATTATTTATTACATTTATTTATTTATCATTTATTTATTATTTATTTATCATTTATCTATTATTTCCTTTACCCCAGAACTGCAATCTTTGGAGACCAATTACCGCGCAGGGCCGATAGGTTCCGTTCCCGATAGTGTGAATTATTTCGGATTGGCAGGGCCGGATTCGGCCCTCGGTGGACTGATAAATCCGTTGTG
>NW_020537758.1:1631357-1645864 GCF_003426905.1 Ctenocephalides felis | reverse complement strand
AATACAGAATATCGAAGGGTTTCAAAGCATATATTTTATGTCCTTCGTTTCATATGTATGTATTCTCAATAAAGAATGTTATTTCCATGTCGTGACATGGGAATAAAATGATTTTTCACAGAAATTCCTTTCCATCGGTACATTTTCTTGACAAATGTACGGAATGCGCCGAGAGAACTCATATTTTGTGTGACATTTACAAAATTTACATTTACATTTACAAAATTATTCAAAAGATATTCGTAAAATGTAAGAAAATCATTTAAATTTGAGAATTTTAATTTATCGGATACATTTCATAATTATTTTATATCACAACTTAAATACTTTTATAGATATACATAACACTTATATTACTATAATTACAATTTATACATGAATCGTTTAATTCATAAATTAATTTGCAATAAATTTATCCAATCATAAAATTATTATCCAATTAAAAATTAATTAATTAAATATAGATATATCAATTAGTAGATAGATGTACGGATGAATGTACGAATGTAAGAATGTATATATGTATGTATGTATATATGTATCTATGTGTGTGTGAATCAATTTCCCAGTGTTGGTGAAAACGTTAAAAAATTCAAAAAAATCAGTGAACCGCGCAGTAAATTTAATTTGAAATCTGCTGCAAGGACTTGACGCCGTTTCAATCCCATAGAGGAAATATGAGAGAAATTCCACTCGTGAAAAGCCTTCGGGAAATAACTGACATAATGCCAGTCGTTGGCACATACACACACATTTCCATATATATATACATAGAAATATTTTATTATAAAAACCTTCTTCTTCTTCTTGTTGGATTTATGCAGAAAATCCTCGCCTCTTCGATATGCTAAACATCATTCACGACGGTTGTAAATGCAACGTTATGCTTTAGGCGATTTTTTTTGTTAGATATTTATGGATGTATTTAAATTTATTTTATTGTTAACCAAAGTAGGCTTAGATTTGTGAGGCACAAGTATAAAAATAAGATTTTAAAAGCCCCGAGGAAATTTTTTATTATTGTTCAAAGTACTTGAGGAATTTTTATGTATTATTGCAAGAAAATCTTCTAAAGTATTATATTTTTATTGCAAGTTATTGCAAGAAAAGTTTAAGTAAACTATTTTCTAAAGGAACTTTGATTCCAGTTTCAGAGTAAAAATATTTCATTTCAAGTTACTATGAAGTTATTTTAATTGCAGTCTGAAAGTTTGCGTTTCTATGAAATTGTAGTGTTTTGCATTCTTTGATAGAAATTTATTTTAAATATAAATATTTATTAATGTGGCAAAATTATATAATTATACTAGATGACCCAACAGACGTTGTCCTGTACCTACGTCTACAATTCAGAAGTTCCAAATTGTTTGAATATCCTATCCTATATTTTTTAATATCCTATTTGATGTCCTGCCATTGTGATTCATTTATGATCTTAGTATAAGCAGTAAAAAAAATAGTAAAAAAACGATACGACCCTTGATTTTTCAATCCAAAATAATTGTTTCAATAATTTAGTCTATAATCTCGTACGATATATTAGTTGCTTTTTGCCAATTATAATTTCTAAAGTACATTTTTCTTACTGATAATTTAATAAATATTATTGTTTATGTCCAAATCTTAGGTGAATTAATTTGTAAAATCCTGTTCATATGTGCACTATTCAATCTAAGATCAAAAAGGCTAAATATTCCATCATTTTTTTCCAACACATTCTTACTTAAATCGAAAATTTGTTTTAGTACTTATAAAATATTTTACATTTCTAAAAATTATATACAACTAGCCGGCCCGACAGACTTCGTCCTGTCAAAAAACATTGTAATGTGGCGGTGTTTTGTGGCTACCTTTTTTCTATTCTTTGCAAAAAATTATCCTGAACAGAACCGTCACCCTGGTAATAAATCGGTGTGAATTAGAAATAATTAAATAAAACACTATAAGCATTTAAAAGGAAGTAATTTTAATAATGTAAATCATAAATCAAAAATCAGTTCAATTTTCATTGTAGTGCTTTGTGATAAACGATGTTTTTTGTTTGATTACCTGACGCATAGACAAACAAATCTGATGGTTTTCCAATACGGGAACAAACAACATACAATTTTCCATGTGAGAAGTTTTCCATGGGTTTTCTAAATTAATACCACAAACACTTAATGATACCATAAACGCACTGGAAACGCATTGGGATGCAGGGTGCGAGAACATTTTGTGCTTTATACTATCCTTTGAACATAGTTGGTCGATTTTTTGCAACATTATAATTGCCGATCCAACCCTTAATTGAAGATTGTGAGGTGACAATCCTAGCAAATCCAGCGAATTTAAAAACTCCGGCGGATCGTCTTGGTTAGTTGCCGAATCAACTGATTCGCCTGTAATTTGTTCTTGAATTTTGAAATTTAATTAATTTACATCAATGTTTGTGGCTGCCAATATAGCTTGATTAATAAAAAGATATTTCTATGTTTATATAAATATATTCAAAATTAGATTATCAAAAACTACACAAAATGTCATGACATAGGTCATTGTTTTTTTTACAAATTGCGTTGCCTACTCGATTAAAGAAGAAAAGGGCTGTTTTTAGGGTTTTCCCGGCAATTATTTGTTTTTTCTCGCCGTAACAACCATCCTTGGACTTCAACGAACATTTTAAAAAAAGAATTGGTCAAATTGGTCCAGGCGTTGTTGAGTTATGCGCTTACCAACACATTTTGAGATCCATTTTTATATATAAGATTCTCTATACATCTGCATTAAGAAATATATACAACATTATAGTAAAATTTTGCATGAAATTGCAACGAATTTACAAATAATAACTCGATGGTCAAACCGAACTGATAAACTTCATAATCGTGAACACTTTTCTAGTTTTTTGCAAATATCTCGAAAATGTGTTCTAGCACTTATAAAATATTTTACATTTCTAAAAATTTTATATACAATTCTCTATACATCTGCATCAAAAAATATAAACATCATTATAGTAAAATTTTGTATAAAATTGCAACTACAATTAATAACTCGATGGTTAAGCCAGACTTAAAAAACCTCATAATCGTGGACATTTTCATAGTTTTTTGGAAATATCTCGAAAATTTGTTCTAGTACTTGAAAAATATTTTACATTCTCTATACAATTCTCTATACATTTGCATCAAGAATATGTACATCCTTATAGTAAAATTTAGCATAAAGTTACAAGAAAGGGTATGGGCGTGTTTCCATACAGAATTGGCCCCACCCTGGTATTTAAATAATTTTGATGCCATTTTATAGGTATTTTCGAGAAAATCCGATATGCCAAATTTCAAATCCGTAGCTCATCATTTGGCCGAGATATCATTGAAAATGTGTGAAAGTGGTCCTTTTTTTCAAAGTCGTTTTGTGTCGCAACTGTGAAAGATATCGACAAACCAATAACGCCAATCTATTTTTACATCGGTATATACTATATTATTAATAACAAATATTGTTTAATTATTATTTGTAAGTGCATGAAAATGTGAAAATAATTTTTTGTTTGGAGTTTTCGGGAAGTGCGGTTGTTTGGACTAATTTTTAATTAGCATCATTCGAAAGGGTATTCAATTTTAATTTGCTATCCAAAATTTTGTTTTATTTCATATGGTAGAACATATTGGAAACACGCCCATACCCTTTACTTCAGATCGATGGCCAAACTAACCTTAATAGACCTCGTAATCGTTGACATTGTTATAATTTTTAGCAAATGTTTCGAAAATTTGTTCTAGTACTTATAAAATATTTTACATTTCTAAAAATTATAAACAATTCTCTATACATCTGCATCAAAAAAATATATACAACATTATATGTGTTTTTCACAAACACACTCACAGACACATATACGTTTTCCTTAAATTTGGTCTCATTCGATTCAGAATGGTTTGAAACGTCGAAAAAACATAAAATTAGCAAATTGGATTTTTTATGACTAAAATTGCTGTTTTTTAATTGAATTACAATTTATATTTTCCTCTAGTGCCCTGCTCCAGGCGGAGGCCCTCGCCCAGCAGCTGCAGCGCGTCGCCCTGTGGCCCGCAGCAGCCGCCGCCGGCAGCAGCGCCTGCTCCCGATGCCACTGCCCAATCTCCGACCTCTGCCCGAACTGCTGCGTCCAGAACAAACACCAAGAGACCTGCTCCAAGTGCCAAAAACCGATTAGCGACAACTGCGGCAAATGCCACAAACCCAACCGCCCCGATCCACCACATCCACAAGAACTCTGTCCGAAATGCCTGAGGATCGACTCCTGCGCCAAGTGCCAGAAATTGTCCTCCAACGACATCTGCAGCAAGTGCCAGAAGGTTTCGTCGAGTGATAATAAAAGTGGAAGGTGTTCAAAGTGTCATAGACAGAACGGTGGTCTGGTGCAAATCGTTTGTGCGAAGTGCAAAAGTTGTTATCAGAGATGTAATAAGTGTAAAGTTGGTGGTAAGGATGGTTCAGGTGGTGCAGGCGGTGGTCAACCTCCGCCTCTGCTGAGATCGAGGACGCTTCCTGCAATTGTGGTGCCGGGGTTGGATATTCTGAGGGCGCAGATCGAGGGAAAACGAGTCAGAGAAGGTAAGGAAATAGACTCATAGTAATATTATTAACTTCCCGTAGGGTAAGTTATAGTAATCGCAAAAAAATCAAAAATGAAAATTTTTATATATCTTTACATTTCAGAGGTTTCTGAACATTTTGGCATACCTTAGAAAAAATGGATGTATGTGTGTGTGTGTGTGTGTGTATGTGTGTGTGTATGTATGTATGTGTGTGTATGTATGTGCGGATACAAATTTTCGTCGACGATTTCGGGAACACGGATCAACCGATTTGAATAATTTAAAAAACATTCGATTCGTATTGATAAGGAGACGTGCTGATTAGTTTTTGGCAAAGGCAGGTCTAGCCGTTCCGAAGATATGGGGCAAAAAGTGCCAAAAACGGTACCTCAGCTTTTAAGAGAACGGAGCGTCCGATTTGAATAATTCAAAAAACATTTCACTTGTATTGACAAGATGAAGAATCGATAAAATTTTCATGAAGGTAGGTCTAGCGGTTTCGGAGATATAGAGGAAAAAGTAAAAAAATGGGCCATTTGGCGGTAAAAATGATCATTAGACATATGCACATCAAATTATCAGATATTTTATAGAGATTTTAACAATAATTATACATTTTGTTAACATTCCTATGGGTTCCGTACCAATGCTCATGCGTTAGACAGCGACGCGGCGCTTACGCGCTTTATATTTTGTCCCTATGCAGTTAAAGCAGTACGATTGCTTTGAAAAAGAAGTTCAGATCTTCCACAATATGTCAAAATAAAGAAAAAATTTTTTTTTTCAAAAAAAAAAATTTTAAAAAAATTTTTAAAAAAAAATTTTTTTTTTCAATAAAAAGTAATTTTTTGTCAAATTTATAGTTTCTCAAAAATCTCATTTTTTCAAAGTAAATTTTTTTCAAAAATGTTAATCGTGTTTAAAAAGAAATAATAATTTTTGGTACGGGAAGTTCCAGCAATTTGCCTTAAGGCACGATGCCCTAATTGCCTTAAGACAGAATTCCACTTACAGCTAGTTAGTAACTTTTATTAGACTTCTGTCTTAGACTCATAGTAATATGATTAATATCTTTCATTAGACTTTTGCCTTCAGATTACAAAAAATATCAAAGTATTTTTGCATATTTTTTGTACATCTTAAAATTACTTTTTTCTCTACAAGTTGACATGCAAAATGTTCGAGAATTTTTTTTACCAAAAATTGCACTTATATTTGTCTTTGAACTATAGTGGACATAAATTTGTAGTTGCTTCAATTTATTTCTTCTATTTATTTTAATTAATATTAATATTTGACTAAATCTCTGTATTCTAGAGATTATTAAAAAACTTTAAGAAAGATTATAAGTCCCCATCTAGCATCAGACTTTAATTTGTGAATACACTTTCTATTTTTTTTATTTTTATGAGCTTTTTTCTATAAATATATCTTATAACTTGTGTACTAATTTTTTTCCAGTAAACTTTAAAACAATGTATAGATTACCAAACAGGCATCTGGTATAAAACCCAAAAATTTCTACCACTTTTCTAATTAATATCATTTTTTTATCATAAATCTGCTTAGTGCTCTTTCACAACCAGATGGTCAACAGCAAAAATGCCCTTCCTAAGTTTTCTAGTAAACTTTAAGACAAAGTATAAACCCCTAAATAGATATTTGGGTATTTTTTTGTTTTTCTATCATAAATCTGTCTGGAGTCTTTTCACCACCAAATGGTCAAAACCAAAAATGCTCTTCCAAAAACAACTTTAAGATAAAAGTTTCTTAAAAAACATTTGGATACTATTTTATTCCTTGCACCTCTCTTAATAATTTTTCGCTATTTTTGTGCTAAACTAAAAATCTTGACATTCAAGGGTATTCCAGGAGTTTTGATCCTGGAAAAATTAAACTTTAAATAAATTTGAAGTAATTATGTTGTAATTTGTGGACGATAACTCATTGCTATAATCTAATGGCACCTTTGTTTCAAAATCACAGTTAGTTTTCTACTAAACTAATAAATATAAGGTTCTTGAGCATGAGTATGTAAAGAAATAATGGATTTTTGAGTTAAAAGTTGCAATTGTATTGGAATTTTAGAAAAATTGCATATTTCAAAGTTTTTGTTGTTGTTTTATATATTTGTCATCAATTCGTATTTTTTTTTTCTAAACTATAGAATATATGGTTCTAAAACCTTAAGTCATGTAAGGAACAACTTACACTTGGCTTTTTGACTGTAAGCCCTATTTCCCAAAGAATTTAATGAAAATGGTATATTTTAAGGCCATTTATACATTCCTGGTACTCTCTTATGAACAAAACTATTTTCTACTAAACTACAAAATCTTAGGCTTCAGAAATTCTTATTGTTAGTGTGGGAACAAAATTTTTGATTACGTCAATTTTAATATAAAACGTCATACTTCGATGGACTATAATATATTCCTGTTTTTGTATAATACTTATGTCTCAAATTTATTACTATTTTTCTCCAAAACTATCAAAAATAATGTTCTTGAAATTGAAAGGTAAGGAACTGCTGATTTTTTAACTAAAATCTCTATTCTGAGCTGAATTTACGGACAAAATTGTACATTTTTAGTACGATAATATCAATTATTAAAAGCAATAATCTTAGATATTCCTTGGAAAAGCTTTTGGACCAAAATAATCATATTTAGTCTACACACTAGAATAGAAAAAAACAACTTTATAAATAATTAATAAATTACAATTTATTTATTCATCTAACTAACTATCTACTACTTAATATCTATTAAGATCCAAAGTAACATTTGTGTTACCATTCATTTGATTTTTTCGATTTTGTTTTTGATTTTGCAAAAATTCATCACAATCTTTGGTCAGCCCCAAAATTCTTGGCAAGAGCCAATTTAGGAGGATGAATCTCACTTTTTCTGGGAAGAACCTAAAAATATAAAATAAATGTAGAAAATATTTGTTTATCTGTTTATGTTTTCATTTTTTACCTTATTGGTGCCATACAATAATAATGAGTCGTAGGAATCGTAAAAGTGGTCACATTTCGTAGAACATTATTTGCTAATATGCGAGCTGCATATTTTGGACAAATTGGAGGAATTCTATTAGGAGGAAAACACATATCTTAATGAATTGGTTAATCTCAAAAATAGAGCATTTAATACAGTTTTTATCACCAACTTATAAGAATAAACAAATCGTTAAAAATTGGTCAAATAATAATTGATCAAAAATTTCGAAAATGAGCGATTTTTAGTAACTGGGTTACACAACAAATGTTTACTTGAAATTTTATACCAGGAAGTCAAACTATTTGAATTTTTGATTAAAGCAAGTTGTTTTTACAAAACTATCATACCGATTTCACTGAAAATTCAAAAAAATCTATTCGTAATTCTGAAGATGAAAACTCATATGTCAACTTTGTGTGTTCCAAAAATTATTCCAAACTTTCTGGAATTTTATAATTCACCAACTTACAAGAATTTGAATCTGTTCAACATCTCAACATCGGTTTTCATAAAATAAGGCAAAGCCGTGCAGACATTTATTCCTTTTATTCCTCTCATTTTTAAATCGTCTTTTAAAGAATCCATTAATGTTTTGACTGCCACTTTGCTGCTGCAGTATGCTGCTCCATATCTGGCTCCGGCGAAAATTGCCTCGGACGCCACTGCCACGATCAAGCCCCTTTGGTTTTCGATCATTGGAGGCAGAAAGGCGTTTATGGTCTTGGAAAAACATGAAAATTATTGAAATAATGATAAAAATGTATTGAAATTTTGCATAATTCATAGTTGAAACGTGGACTTGTATATATTAGGTATCGATTTAGGAAAATTTTTTTTAGATTTTTTTAAATAACTCGGAAACTTTGTTCTGGACCTTTCAATTTCTATACTTTAGTCAAAACTAGATAAAATTTACTAAATAATGTATATATGTAAATAAATAAATAATAACAATAATAATAAAAAAAATATTAGTAAAAACTGTTATTTACACTTGGATATCAAAATTTTGCATAATTCATAGTTGGAACGTGGACTTGTATATATTAGGTAACGATTCAGGACATTTTTTTATATTTCTTCAAATAACTTGAAAATTTTGTTCTGGATCTTTCAATTTATATACTTTAGTCAAAACTAGATAAAATTTCCTAAAAATTTGGTATATATTGTTACATACACTTGCATAATAAAATGTTTATAGTACATTTATATTTTTTAGTCGTATAAATATTTTTATTACCAAAACGTGTGCCATCAAGTTGACATCTACAATTTTCTTGAAAATAGATGGTTGGTCTATGGAAAAGGAAAACATTTCCATAACTCCTGCATTATTGATCAGGATTTCCACTGATCGTCCAAAATCCTTTAAAATATTCGTTTTCAGCAAATCTACTTGTTCGGGATTGCTGACATCTGTCTAAAAATTAAAAGAAAAAAATACCAAATTTTTAGAGATTTTTTTCACAATTTGACTCTGAATAAATAATATGTTAATAATTTATTTATTAACTTCGAGGGTAAGTTATTGTAATTGTCTAAAAATTGAAATTGAAAATTTATGCATTTCTCGACGTTTTGAAGGGTTCTGAACATTTTGGCACCCCTCAGAAAAAATGAATGTTTGTGTATGTATGTATGTATGTATGTATGTATTGTGTATATATTTCATTAAGGTACGGAAAATTCCAGCAATTTGCCTTAAGGCACAATGCCATACACCACTAGTTTACTTATAATTAGTTATTATTAATAGAACAATTACAATAAAACAAACACAACTATTAATCACAGTTTATTTTCAAACGAAGGTTGTTCTGTGAATTATTCCATAATTTCTCATTATAAAAAATATGTTTGTAATTTTTTACGATTTGTTTTGATTGCAATTTTATGCTAATTTATAATTAAACGGCGGAAAATTAATAATTAATTGATAAATGATTAATTAGCTATGACAATAATTAATTGTCATAAAGAATTAAAATAAAGAGTGTGAAATTTTTTTTGACTAACGTAGTTTAAGTAGTGATATTTTTTTTAATTGTTGTACTTTGTATTTGAATAATTTTTTGGTAAAAAAATGTTGTATTTCTTGTAACTTAATTTTTTATATCATGACTTGTCCAAAATATTTTCTGTAATTTTTAAACACGTTCATCATCTAAGATCACGTCGGGGTCACCAATTTAGTGACAAAAGAAACAATTATACAAATGAAGAAAACTTTATATATACATCCTTTTAGACAATGTCAGGGTCACCAGTTCGGTTAATTTATTTACCAAAATAAATAATTAAACAAATGAATAAAAAATCGACTAAAATTATCTTAATGTCATGGCACCGATGTCTAGCACCGCCACAGATTTAAATTTAATTTGATAACAATTTTATATTATAATTTAATTGTTAGTTATTATTTTATGAAAAATTATAAAAATGTTAAAAAATAGCTCCAAATTTAGATGGACGTATCCTAAATTTATTTAGGATTTATTTACTATTTTTTTACCTAATTAACTACTTTCCTTAACAACTATATGCCTCCTTATTGTTTCAACCAAAAATTTCTATCTTTTTCCATTTACCTGGTACCATTGTATCCTGACACCAGGATGTTGCTTTTTAATATCTTCTACAGTTATCATGGCAGATTTTCTATCAATATCAGCAATTGCAATATCACATCCTAAAGATGCAAATTGAAAACTGATTTCTCGACCGAAACCATTTGCTCCACCAGTCACCTGGAAATTGTCCAGAAATAAAATAAATAGATGGCTAAAAATTTTTAATTTTTAATTTTTTCAAGTTGGAATTTGGTTGACTAATAATTAGACCAAGTTGGTTATTGGATAGAATTTTACCAGAAATATAATAGGTTGGCATAAGGTGTCTTTACTAATGGTTCGAATAGAAATTTGGTTGGCTGGTAACTGGAACAACCAGAAATTTTTGTTGGTTTTAAGATGGATATTGACTAGAAGTAATAGATGTAGATGGCAAGAATTTTTTTTTCCAATTTTTGCAAATTTGTCTAATAATTCATGATCATATTTTTGGTCAATAGAAAGACATCCAATACACCAGAAGTATCCAAAAAACAAAATAATTTCTGGATTTTAACTTATGAAATAATTGAAAAGACTAGAATCAAATCATCTACAAACCATATATAACCCTTGTTTTCCTACAATTCTATCAATTTTTTTCCTTCGTCTACTGTCTACTTACCAGGGCCAATTGTCCGTTAACATCCTGCTTCTTGGTCCACCAAAAAAGTCCCAAAAACCAAACCACAAAACCATAATTGACCACCAAAATCATCAATATCAGTTCGTATAAAAGTCTTAAATTTAGCACTAGACTTGAAAAGAAACTTTTTTTCTCAGAAAGTTTCATCTTGAAATCAAATCAAATCTTCAAAGGGTAAAATTTTCAGGATTTTTTTTACTGGTGCTATTTTTTTAAAACTATTTTAAACACTTATTAGTTTAGATAACAAAATATTTTTATACACTTAATTAAATAAAAATTAATTAATTTAGGATTAAAACGTACTAAATTATTTTTTAAAAAGTTCATACATTTTTTACTTATTAAATTTTTAACTAATTTAATTATTTTTTTTGCAGTTTTTAATGATCATTAATTTATTTATTTTTAATTATTAATAAGTCAAAAACCATTTCAACAACCGATGTGGCAACATCTTAGTAGTCATATAACAATTTTTTTTTTAAAAAAACTTAATATTTAAAAAAATTCATAAACAATCAAAATTATTATTGATAACATCTAAATAAAAATTCTAAAAAATATTCACAAAGTTTTTAGTTAAGTTATACATATTACTTAATGAATTATTTATTTATTTATTCTTAAGCAAATAATTTTAATAATTAAAATAAACTGTTACAAATCATTATTATTAATTTAATTATTATTTATTAAAATAAAATCGATTTTTTACAGCGTTTTTGTTCAAAGTACGAGTTTATTTTTTAAATCACCGGAGGTACAAATTTTTCCTCTATTTATTTTTTTATAACTATTTATATTAAATTCTGCACTTAAAATTTGTTCACAAAGCTTTTGTTTAAATTTATACAATTTTTTTTTCTAAAATACACATTTTAATAGTCACTAGAATAACATTTATATATGTATTTGTTTATTTATTTATTCATTTATTTATTTATTTATTTATTTAACAATGTTAATCCAAAGAAGTTCTTGGTAGGACTAAAAGTGTTTTGTTCACCTCAGAAATATTTATGAGAGGAGACCAAGACTTTCTTGACGCATTTCAAAAACAGGGCCGGATTTTATAATAAATTATTAATTATATTAAATATTAAAAAATAAATAAATTCTTGTATTAAACATATAAATTAATTAAATAAAATCAATTTCAATTGCATCATTATTTAGCAAAAATTGACAAAGTTGTAATGAAAAATTTTACAACAAATTTATAAAAATAGTTTGTTATTAATTGTATTTTTCTGACTAATCATTGTTTTTTGTATATAAATTTTTTTTAAAAATTTTACCTAATTTTGTGATAACAAAGTTTATTTATCAAAATGATTTTGTCCCTGGATTTTGTCTGCATAATTTAATTTTTTTAATTTAAAGACTTAATACAAATTAATTATATACATATCAATAAATTACCGACATGTTTTTGTTGTTAAATTTAATTGTTATTGTCTTTGGATGACAATAAAGTACTTTTAAATAAATTAAAAAAATATAAAAAGTCGATATTGTCAAAGGCCAATGTCGTAAAAATAACAATAGTAATAGTAATGTAGTAATAGTAATTGCACCAAGTTAGAAAGTTATTTTCATGATGAATTAACACATTATATATTTGTATATTGTTGTACTCTCTTTTTTGAATTCAGAATTACTTTGCCAAAGTTTTCGTTTCAAATATTGGACTTGAATGGAATTTCAATTTCCCATTTTTTCTCTCAAAACAAACTCAAACTAAAAGTTCGGGAAATATCAGGAGATTATATAGAAAACTACTTAAATTAGTTTATAATATATATATATATATATATATATATAATAGCAAAAAATTATTTTTTTTACTTATTTGATTCAAATCTCCTGAATTTCCGATTAAATTATTTCGAAATTTAAAAATATTTGACCTCAAACGTAAAAGAATAAATGCATCTGATTTACATCATCAAAATATATATATTTATATATATATATGTTTATCATACAAAGTGTCAGACACAAAAAAACAATAAACAACAAATTCAAAAATACAAAATTAATAATTCATTACAATGATGATTGCAAATTTTAAAGTCGTTATTTCTGCATCCTTGAATATATTTTTAATATTTTATATTATAAACAAACTAGAATAAATTAATCAAAAGTTTCTTGAAATAATTTAAAAAATAAACCAGATACGAATGAACTAAAATTTGAAAAAATGCTCTGACAATCTGTAAATAAATTTTTCTGATAACTTATATATTTTATTCAATGATAATTTTAAAGTATACCGCGTTGTTGTAGAGTATTAATATATTAGAAAATAATATAAATAATTCAATTTTAAACAAATTTGTCTAATATTGAATTTGCCATAAATAATTATTTTGAAAGTTACAAGAGATCTAACAAATAAATGCATGAACAAAATCTGGGTTATAATAGATAGTATTTGTTATAGTTTTAAATATTATTTTAAATTATACTGATATTTTATATGAGAAAATATTGTAGTTTAATTCAAAATATTAATTGAAGAATTAAAATGCAGTACTGATAAATAAAATAAAAACAACAGCTTTCAAAACGTCAAAGGTTTAAAAAAAATATCAGAAAGTGTAAATATCGGCATTTGCCAATATTGTTTATTTATAAACTAAAGAAATTATTTGCAGACTTATGAGTTATACATACATATATATATATATATATATACATTATACATATATATATATATATATATATATATATATATATATATATATGATTAAATATATGAATAATTATCGAAGATCTCTTACGTCCGAGTATTGATTTTATGATTGCATTTGCATTTCCTATTGCGAAAATAGATTTAAACTATAAAAATAGTTTATAAATAATAAATTAACTGTTTATTACACATGTTGTTATTTGCAAATGTAGGGTATGAATATTGTCGGATTCTTGGAAAAGTTTCTTAAAAATAAATGATACACATGGAACATATAAATGCATTATTAATTAATAAAAAAATTCTTACATAGCTGCCAATTCATCGTTATATAATTAATTTTTTTTTTATCTACATTTTTTTAACTTCCCGTAGGGTAAGTTATTTTAAATTTATTTTTCTCTGAATTTAGAACTATTTTTTTGTGTTTACTTATAAAAGTGTGTGTGTCTGTTTTCATTTGCATACAAAATAAAAGAATCAATTTTACATATTTAATTATAAAATGTTAAATTTCAAGTTTCAACTTTTCAAACGTGAAATTCAAGTCTATTTATTGTTCAATGACAGCAATTAAATGAACATAAATTATACTTTATATATATTTATATATATAATATATAGATTATTAAAATATAAACTGCAAGCAAGAAATCTGTTTTAAATTTATTATAATGCAACATTTAATTTTAATAATTTGGGTTTTAATATTTTATTAATAAACCTAATATAAAAGGATGTTATTAAGCGGGATAGAAACAAAAATCTTCAAAGTATTTCTTATATTCATATAATTTTTATTTAATAAATTAAGATTGCAAATAATTTTTTATATTATATTAAAACTAATTTACAAGCTTATTTATTTTTATTCATTCATATTTTTTCGCGCTATTTTTTATTTATTCTTATTTTTTAATTTTATTTGTAGATTTATTTATTTATTCATTT
>NW_020537758.1:1605776-1630357 GCF_003426905.1 Ctenocephalides felis | reverse complement strand
ACACTTTTAATCACATAAATCCTTTATACCAACACAAATTTGTAAACTAAACACTATTTCTTTTATCCACTGACATTTGCCCGTGTCGTTTCCAAAAGGATATTAACATAAATTTAAATGTTTAAAAGTCGTTTATACCGCTAAATGGAGGTCGGTAACTGTTGTTCGGTTTATTTAAATTAAGTAGTTTTTAAATGACAAATATAGAGATAACAGCCGACGCGGTATTGTCCTGGAACGACTTTTTTGCAACTGAACAACAGAAAGAGAATCATAACATAACAGCCATTTTGGATCACAGCGCCCCATTTGTGGCGAACTGTCAAAGAGGGAGTAGGACTATGCAAACCGCAAGGATAATGGATATATTATCCTTTAAGAAGAAAAACATAATTGTTAATTAAAT
The DNA here is from genome assembly GCF_003426905.1 of Ctenocephalides felis. NCBI lineage: Eukaryota > Metazoa > Arthropoda > Insecta > Siphonaptera > Pulicidae > Ctenocephalides > Ctenocephalides felis. The sequence goes on along the minus strand of NW_020537758.1, from coordinate 1,629,951 downwards.
AATTACTAGATAAAGTCATTGTTATTTTATGGGTGTTGTTATTTGATATTAAATATAAGTTAAATATATTTTATTACTTAAATAATAAGTAGAGTCGAAAAAGGTGATAAATTTGATTAGCTAAATGCGCTGGATCGAACTATTCACTCATAAATTTTGTATATTATATTTTTTTTTAAAAACTGAATATATAAATAAACAAACAAGTACATATATATATACTTGAATTATTTATTTGCAGCCAAAGAGTTTAAAAATAAAAAACAAATAATTAACTAACTATTTATTATGTACGTTTCGACGTTTTGCAACTTGATGTGTATCATCATTCACCAGGACAAAAACAAAAACATAAAACTTTAAAATATAAATATACTAATAATAAATAATTTAAATATAAACGTAAGTTATGTCATACTTTAAGTGTCTATTATGATATAAATACTAACATTGATAAGTTTTCTAACAACATTTTGATTCAAATTAGATTGCTATATGCAAAGTGTGGAATTACTATTTTCAAAGAGCTCTACAGGACGCACCGTTTGTACTACAACCTTGTAATTTGGACATGTCATACCCTAAAGTGTCTATTTTCGTAGCAATATTATTACATCAATAGGTTTTCTTACAATGTTTTGAATTATATACGATTTTATCAATATATGTTATATGTAGAGTATGCTTATAAACGTTGAACTTTGGATGAAACTACTCTCGGAAGATTACTATTTTTAAAGAGCTCTACAGGACGCACCGTTTGCACTACAATCTGGTAATTCAGATATGGTTGTTTTACAAATATCTATTATACACCACACACACTAAATCGATAGAATTTTTTAACAAAAATTTGATTTAAAAAATATTTTACCTAAGAATGTCATATATAAGTATATAGGTGAAATGATTCCCAGTAATTCATATTTCAAGAGCTCTACAAGTCGCACAGCTTGTACTATAACCTTGTGATTCAGATATGTTATTCTTGAAAGTGTCTATTATAAGACCACACTTTAAAATTGATGAGTTTTCTCACAAAATTTATAAAAAAAAATGGCTAGAGCAATCATAGCATACAAATAATTATTGAATTAGTTAATAAATTTTTTTATCGGTGAGGACGTTTTTAAGAAAATGTCGAGAAAAGGTCAAATTTGGCTCTCAAACAATTCAGATTAACTTGGAATTTGAGCAAACCAGCTAAAACATAAGCCTCTCGTTCGAGAAGTTATTATCATATACTTTTGCATATGTCTTTTCTAACCCTGAAGGGAGGTCATGCTAATGATTTTAAGACCCCAAGGAATATAATAAGACACGCGCCATATGTCACCTTAAAAAAGTCTTAAGTCGAAGCATCTGCTTCCTCTTCGGCACGAGTTGTTTTTAACATTTAATGTAATGAACTCGTTTAATGTAAATATTTAACAAGTCGCTTATTAAACTGAGCAAATATTGAGTTAAAATTAATACCGCAATAATAAATAATTAAAAATGTTTGAATAATATTACGACATGATATAAATATATCAGAGAGTGGACGGCGCGAAAATATTTACTGATGATTTTACGAGTAATTCGGAAAATATAAATGACAAGTGACGGACGAGGTTAGTTGTCGATATTGTTCTTGACGTAGAATTAGTAAAAATAATTAATTTTTGCGATTGATATGGTGAATAGATTGAAAGGTTGATGGAGATTTAAATTAAAACAATTAGGACAGGGCAGGTTACAAAGGGACACCAATGACTATTGTACTATTTTCAGTAAAATTCCAGTTCCAGTAAAAATATATTCAATGGCAATTTTTTTACAATGATTACACCGTACATAACCTTGATCAGGAATTTCGTAAGATATATACACAAATGATATTCACCAGCAGAAATTGAATAACTCTTGTAAAATTGCTCTTTTTAACTTAATCAATTTTTTTACCACCAAGAAAAGGATCCAAAAATCCCTAAAAAATGGATCACGTGATTAATAGATGCCCCCTGAGCTTTTATATAGGTTATATAAAAACTTAAAAATTATATTCAAGAAATATAATAAATAAAGAAAAAATCTCAAAAAATAAAATTTTCAGTGAAACAAAATATGTACTTTTATCATGAATTCTAATCTCAAAGATCTGTAAAATGTGTGTTTCTCAAAAGTATTTTTAATTAATCAATACCTTGAGCCACATTCTTTAATAATCTCCAAAAAATAATTTTCCTTCCAACTTTAATTTTCATTCTGGAACCAATTTAAGTAATTAGAAAGAATATCAGCATTTTCTTCGATGTGAGATTTTTTCGCTTCTTGTATAATTTATTTCGCATGTAATTAAACGAAATACTCCGAAAAGAACAAAGATAAAACAGTTTGATTAGCATTAAAAATTTAATATAGTTATCTGAAATTAATTTTTAGAGTAAATGTTCATGAACAGAATGTCCCATGATGAACCGGCAGCGCCGATGTGCACGCAACCTGGATCGAGGCCTTGTTCCAGGTTAAATGCAAATCCGGCGTACCGGCTTGGAATCAAACACACAAAAAACATATAATATAAGAAAATATCATTAATAATTTAATTTTGCACAAATAACAGAGCAAGCTTAACCTTTTCCTTTCTATTTATTATTAATTGTCCCTCAGATCTCATCCCTCGGTTTATTTTCTTATGCAAACTTTTTTCTCTTATTGACTTTGGATCCGACTAATTTGCATTCAAAGGGAGCACCCGGAGCAAAAAAGGAATAAAAACGGAGACTGAAGGGACAAAGGACGAATTCTCTGTTCAATCGAATGTAGACATTTGAAAGACAACAAAGGAAAAAGGGAAAAAGAGAAAAACATCTAGGCAGCGAATTTATTGTCGGAGGTGAAAAAATAAAATTTAGAGGAATGATAATTTTACCATGTGGGATAATTTGTTTTGGGATTGATTCTTAATGTTTTATATTTGTTTACAGATCAGCAGAATAATTTCTCTTTAAGCAAAATCAATAGAAAGTTTTTTAATATTGACTGAAAAATATTAAGTGATCTATATTTATTATAAATAATAAATTGTAAAATTGGGACAATTTAATACAAGTAGACAAATATTTAATAATCTCTATCTCTAAAAAAATATATATCATTTTTGGCATAATTTGGAATGTATTCCCTACATCGTCCTTGATTTTGGCCCTTTGTTCTACCACATCATCACATTTTTACCGTCAAAAGTCTCGAATTTCAGTTCGTCAACCAAAAACGGAATCTCCAAACAAACATATTGAGTTACTCGATCAATCGGATACAAATTTCACAAAGAAAACATCATTAAAACGAGCAAAAAGCGAAAAAACAACATCAACAAGGTCGTATTTATAGATGGATATCTTTGCATTTATTTATTTATAAACAAGAGGTAATTGATAATAATAAATAATAAATAATAAGAAAAAAAGTTTTCTTTATATGATTCATACTTTATAAATTAACATAACTTTAAATTTTACTAATCAAAATTGATTGTTTAAACTGCAAATCAATTTACATAGACGAAACTTCCTCGAGCTTAATAAAACGACAACATCAAAACAAAAACTATTCAAAAAAATCCTAAACAATTTAAAACTATGCTTACAGAACATATTAATAGATTAAAATATAACAGAAATTTGTTTAACACGATCATACTACATTTTGAAGAAAATTTATTCAAAAGAGGAATCTGTAAAGGATGTTTTTTAAGCATTTATAACACAAATGTAATAAATAAACGAAATGACCTAAGTTTGTTGTGTAAATGTGATCTGGATAGTATTTCCAAATTTCTCAACTAAAATTTCAAATTTTACTAATCAAAATTGATTGTTTATACTGCAAATCAATTTACATTGGTGAAACTAGCCAAAATTAATAAAAATACTTCCACAATACAGAAACAATTCAAAAAATCCTGAACAATTTAAAACTATGCTCACTGAACACATTAAAATATTACAGAGATCTTTTTAACACGATCATACTACATTTTGAAGAAAATTTATCCAAAATACAAATCTGTGAAGGATCTTTTTTAACCAGTTATAATCAGAATGTAATAAATAAACTAAATGACCTAAGTTTGTTGTGTAAATGTGATCTGGATAGTATTTCCAAATTTCTCAACTAAAATTTCAAATTTTACTAATCAAAATTGACTGTTTAAACTGCAAATCAATTTACATTGGTGAAACTAGTCAAAATTAATAAAAATACTTCCACAATACAAAAACAATTCAAAAAAATCCTGAACAATTTAAAACTATGCTCACTGAACACATTAAAATATTACAGAGATCTTTTTAACACGATCATACTACATTTTGAAGAAAATTTATCCAAAATACAAATCTGTGAAGGATCTTTTTTAACCAGTTATAATCAGAATGTAATAAATAAACTAAATGACCTAAGTTTGTTGTGTAAATGTGATCTGGATAGTATTTCCAAATTTCTCAACTAAAATTTCAAATTTTACTAATCAAAATTGATTGTAGAAACTGCAAATCAATTTTCATTGGTGAAACTAGCCAAAATTAATAAAAATACTTCCACAATACAAAAACAATTCAAAAAAATCCTGAACAATTTAAAACTATGCTTACAGAACACATTAACACATTCAAATATTATAGAGATTTTTTTAACACGACTAAACTACATTTTGAAGAAAATTTATCCAAAATACAAATCTGTGAAGGATCTTTTTTAACCAGTTATAATCAGAATGTAATAAATAAACTAAATGACCTAAGTTTGTTGTGTAAATGTGATCTGGATAGTATTTCCAAATTTCTCAACTAAAATTTCAAATTTTACTAATCAAAATTGACTGTTTAAACTGCAAATCAATTTACATTGGTGAAACTAGTCAAAATTAATAAAAATACTTCCACAATACAAAAACAATTCAAAAAAATCCTGAACAATTTAAAACTATGCTCACTGAACACATTAAAATATTACAGAGATCTTTTTAACACGATCATACTACATTTTGAAGAAAATTTATCCAAAATACAAATCTGTGAAGGATCTTTTTTAACCAGTTATAATCAGAATGTAATAAATAAATTAAATGACCTAAGTTTGTTGTGTAAATGTGATCTGGATAGTATTTCCAAATTTCTCAACTAAAATTTCAAATTTTACTAATCAAAATTGACTGTTTAAACTGCAAATCAATTTACATTGGTAAAACTAGCCAAAATTAATAAAAATACTTCCACAATACAAAAACAATTCAAAAAAATCCTGAACAATTTAAAACTATGCTCACTGAACACATTAACACATTAGAATATTACAGAGATTTTTTTAACACCACCATAGTACAATTTGAAGAAAATTTATCTAAAATACATATGTGTGAAGGATTTTTTTTAACCATTTAAAACCAGTATGTAATAATAAAACAAAATGAATTCATTTTGTAGTACAATATCTAGTTATCTAGACAGCATTTCCAAATTTCTTAAGAAGCAAAAATAAATATGCAAATAATTCACTTCAATCGAATTTTAGTAAAAATATTTAAGCTAGGACAATTGGCAAAATGTATATTTATAATAAATCTATTATCTTTTCCCCCGATTTCGTCTCTGTCATGTTATAAATGTTGCATGTTAATTAGGCGAGTTTAACGTTCGCCTGCTCAGTATGCAATTCGAATGGTGCATCACAGTTGCATGCGTTTAGTTAGGTTTAGATGCAATTTGAACTAAGGATGTAGAATTTGCATCAGACATTGTGAGATGGATGAATGAGGACATAACTAAGGAAATCCTTCGAAGTAATGAATTGATTCAATAAGGATATCATTTGGACAGGTATTTACAAACGTCGTTTATTGTGAGCTGTACTAATTGCATCGATCTGAATGCATTTATAGAGATATCTAACAAAGCTCACAAAATAGCGTTGTCATAGCAATCTTATGCTTGTTTTTAGTAGTGAAAATTATGAACATGTCTATCTATTTGCTGTGCGATCAGGCGTATGATACATATAAACAAAGCAAGAGAGAATGTTATGATAACTGCAAATAGAAAGACATTTTCATAATTTTTACTACCAAGAACAAGCATAAGAGAGCGTTGCCATGACAACTCTAATTTATGAGCTCTGTTACGACAGAATTGTCCCATCAATCATAATGTAAATAAAATTATATTCAATTATCAAAAAGGGTTTTTGTTATGAGCAATTTATTACTCTTGTTTAATTAAAAATTTAATATTAGTTCGTATTCAAAATTTAATTCTACTTCATAATAAAAGTGTATAAATAGAGAAATACGTATAATATTTTTGTTCAGTTTTAATATCATATTTCTAACTTTATGTTATATATAAATATTTTTATATAGATAAATAGAGTTTTAGAAGAAAAATGTATTTCTTTCGTGTTCTCATATTACGAACAATATTGTTCGGATAAAATAACAGACAACCCAACACTTTTTTATTTATGTCCTCGCACTTTATTTTATATATATAAGGGTGGTCCTTAATATGGTCATTTTCGAATTTCCTTGCTCCCAAGGACTCAAATGGTTCCAAATTGATAAAAAACAATTCTATGAAAGTTTTAGCTATTAATATTGTCTTTTAGATAGAGCGCAATTCAATCAAACTTCGTATGGAAATAGCATGGAAAAAATTTTGAAAATTAAAAAAAATATTTTAGCGACAAATTTTGAATAAAACTCATTCATTTGTTCGCTAAATTATATCTAAAAACATTTTTAAAATTTGCATACAAAACTTTCAGATTGAATTGCGCTTTATCTAGAAGACAATATTAAGAGCTAAAACTTTCAGAGAATTGTTTTTTATCAATTTGGAACCATTTGAGCACTTGGGAGCAAGGAAATTCGAAAATGTCCATATTAAGGACCACCCTATATATATATATATATATATATATATATATATATGTTTCGATATAATGTACTTTGTGTTATTTAACACTTAATGGAAAACTTAAAAAATATAATAGAGATAAATATAAAATACAAATTAGAATTTCTGATAAACACATAGCCTTGACAAAATTTAAACTAATTAATAATTAAATTAAAATAAAAATAAACTCACCCATATCAGACTCCAAAAAATCCAATCAACTTTTTTTTTCAAATTTTGCAAAATCAGCTACACTCACACACAGTTATAAATATTGTTTTTCACATTATTTTTAACACCTGTCTTTAAATTTTTCATTTTGAATTTGTTATTATTCATACTTGCTAAATACAGAAAAATTCAGATAATAATAATCAATATAAAACATATTACAGGTGCATTATATAAGATCTTATTAGAATTGTATTGGAAAGAAAAAAATGGGCTAATAATGTTATATTTAGGTAAGTCGATAAAACGTATATATCGAGAAAGGTTAAATAATATCTCGAATTAGTAGAAAAAATTGAGGAAGTCATTAGGCAAAGGCAAATTCTTCCTAATTTCTTAAATTTTTAACAAATGACAATTGATGATTTTAATTTATAAGCCTGAACAAGAGCCTTAAATAATATCTATTATTATTGGTTACGGCTTGCTTATGAATAATTAAATAAAATAAATAAATAAATAAATATAAAATGTTTTTATCTATTACGATTTTTTGTATAATTTTATATCACAATTTTTGACAAAATTATTTTCTTTTATAATAGAAAAATAGAGTGTCCCTAATGGGATATATATTTTATAACGGGGTTGTTACTTTTCATAAGCACCTGTTGTCAGAACTTTGATGAAGCAGGTGTAACAGCTGTCGTAACGTTTTTATTCGAAAAATAACAAAAAAAACTACTATATTGTATATAGAAGGAAAAAATAGAGAAGGATTTAAGTACAAATTATGGAAATTTTCATAACAATTGCCTTTCATTAATCCACTGTAATTGTTAAATTTGCATTATTAAAAGTTAATATTTTTATTTAAAATTTTGGAATTACTTACTATGACAGTTTTCATTTGTTTTTAATATTAAACAATGCCCCAAATATTTTCAATGATAAGCGATTTTTTGTAATTTTTTCCATTTATTTCTACAATCAAACTATATTGCTATGAATCAAAAAATCCTAAAAAATTCCCTTAACAAACTTCAGTAAGATTTATGAAAATCAGAATAATAGTATAGGTTAGAAGGATTAACCTTTCATATCCTATTGCAAAAGAATTTTATAGTTATTTTAATTACAAATACAGAACTCATTTATGCATTTATTTATCACATCTTTTGTAAATTTTAAATAATTTGTTTAATATAAATATACTATTTAGGAAATTTGTTTAACTTTCACTTTAACAATAACAACAACAACATATACGTATTTATATAATTTTTCTTTATAATAAATAATTCATTTAATCTCAGATTCGTTGATTTATATTGTACTAACAATACAATTGCAAAAGACAATAAGAAGGTTAGAAAGTAAATCTCACACACAATAACAATAAATCTTTGTTTATTACTTTGGACAAACTTTTACTTTTTAAAAATGTATCAAGTCAAAAGTAAAATTATCAAAAAAAAAGGAAAATCTGGTCAAATTTACAGGACAATTTAAAATCGTGAAGCATAGATAAAATATATTCTTTATAAATATTTTATGTGTCCAAATAAATTTTAGAATTGTCTCGGAAGAAGTTTAATTAAAAAAAAAAACAGAAAAATGAAAAGATTTAGCTAAAAATAATAAAAATGCACGAACTCTCTAAAAATGTTGTGGTCAAGAAAAATATAATAGTGAAAATTTTTGCAAAAAATTGCACCTTACATAGCTACAATTTCATATTAATTTTACACTAATGTATGAATAATTTTCTTCTAATTTTATATTTATTATTAATATCTGCAAGGTGCGTCATTTATTATTGTTTTAAAAACTGCGTCCGTCCGGTCATCTGACAACATATCTGATATTTCAACAATAAACAAATAATTGTTTAATAAACGAACGATTGTTTAATGTTTATAATTACAACAATAAATGATGTGTTTGAAAATCAGATAAAATTGCACGAGACGTGTGCGTCAGAATTTAAAGCAATCATTTGTTTTGGAGAAAAGTTTAAAATATTTTTAGATTTTTAGATTATTAACAAATGCATCGAGAATGTTAATAATGCATTAAATTTTTATCTAAGCCTTAGTGCATTATTTTATCTAGTCTAATGATTAATCAGAATGTACGTGAAATTTTTGAGTATTCAAATGTTCGAGTTTTATTTAAATTTATGTATTATTTAAAAAAAATTATATGATAAACATATTATAACTAGTTTTTTTTTTCAAACAATTTCAAACTTTTATGAAAAAATGTTCAAAAACGCATTTTTCTTGGTGATATTTGAGAAGTTTTAAGACATTCATTAATACAATAACAATTATTTCATTCAGAAAAAGACTAGGAACTCGAAAATTTACAAAAATGTGCTTTTTTTAATTTTGTTCGAAAAACTTATAAAGTTTGAATCAAATTTATTTAAAATTACTGTTTAGAAATTAGATAAAATTTAAATCTTATATTAATAACAAAAAATTAATAAACATTTCATAATATATTGACAGATTTTTATGCATTTAATATATTTTATCAATGTGACTTCTTTAGATAAAGATTTTTAAAAAATCTGTTTGAACACATAGAAACTAGACAAAATTTTCTAAAAATTTAATTGGAAGAAATTTTCGAGTTAAAAGTTCCAAAGGCGTTTTATAAGATGAAGATTAATGCAATTTGAATCAGTGTACATTCTTCCATTATTTTTAAATTGAAATTTTACTAAATATTTTTTTTTGCCAAATTTGTTTAGACGTATTGAATATAAACAAGATATTATAAAAATAATCATTTTCTCATTAAAAACGATTGAAAAAAATTTTCACTAAAATTCACTAAAATTTGTGTAAGCATGTTAGTTAGGAATTTTTCATTTTTATAAAAAACTAGTTAAGTTTTATTAAATTCATTATAAATATATATATATATATATATATATATATATATATATATCAATAAATTCTTTGAAGTCATAAAGATAAACACGATTATTTTTATAATCTTACTATTTACTTTAAATTATTCATTTTCAAAGATTTCGCAGTATAATTTTATCTATTTATAGCTAACCGATAAATTCTATATCAATTTGCATAAAAATAAGGGAAATTAACTGTATTAATAATAAATAATTTCATTCTCCAGGCAAGATCAAATAACTTCTAAATGCTATTTTAAAGTATACCGAGTTGCTGTTGGAACAACTCATATAAAGTATGAAAATTTTGTACAAATTTGTAGAATATCATATTTATATTAAACGCATCGTTTAAAATTTATAAGAAATATAATAAATAAATGCATAGCAGTAAATGTCTAGAAGACAAATTTTAACTCCAACATTTTTTTATATTTTTGTCTTGGCAGACAAATTTTTTAAACTTACTCAAATTTAAATCACATTTATATTTAATTTAGTTTTAAATACACCACACAATTTCAACTTCATCTTGAACTAAACAGCACATTGTTTATAACCAAAACTTCGACAAAACGCTTCAAATTGGCACCGTTTTAAACAATTTATTTAAACAATTTCAACACCAAAACCTTGCACATACAAATCCACTCTGTTTCCACATTTTTAACAAATTATTTACCACTTTTTCCCTAATATTCGACCAGAATGTGTCTTTTTGATCCGTTCGCGTTTGCGTGCTGTCGACCCACTCAAACAAGTGGTCTCCTCTGAGGAGAGGTATCATTTTACAAGTGTTAGTGGAAATTTATACATGTATTAAAAGGTATAAAAATGTATGTATTGATATGTATACATGTATGTAGGTATGTATAGAAATTAATGTATGGAACGATTAAATTTGTGTGCGAGTCCCATACGAATGTATGGGAATGAATACTTATCTAAAGATACTTGAGAGTAGTTGTATGTGGGAAAGGACAGAGCTTGAAATGGTAGAAACGACTTTTTGTTTAAATAATAAATGAACTAGTGGTGTATGGCATCGTGCATTAAGGCAAATTGCTGGAACTTCACGTTCCAAAAATTGAAATTAAAAAAAAAAATTCAATTCTCTTTTAGAACTCTGAAAAATTGCAATTTTTAAAATTTTTGAGAAAAATGACCTTTTTGAAAAATCTGATTTTTTTAAAAATATTTTGCAAGTTTTGAACTTTTTTTAAAGCAATCGCAGTACGTTATATGCGTAGAAACAAAATATAGAAGCGCGTTGGCGCCGCAGTATAACGGATAAGCATTGGTAAGGAACCCATAGAAAAGTAAACAAAATTTGTTCTTATTATTAATACGTGATAATTTGATATGCATATGTCTAATGATTATTTTTGTCCCCGAAATGGCTCTTTTTTCATTTTTTTTTTCAAGTTTTAAGTAAAATTCCATAAATTAAAGTAAATTTAGATAAAAATTATTTAATTAGGATAGGTTAGCACAAAGTTCCGATTTGACTTTGCGCAAATATAAATTATATTGTAAAAACAAACCAATTATATTACATCAAATTGCACATATCAAACAAATAACTATCTGACTATGCTCAGTAAAAATCCCAGCCAATTCATCTTTCTAACAATGTGTTTTTACTATTTTTCATCACCCGATTCTTTTTACCCCGAAAAAATAAAGACCGCTATGGGGTGAACAGTTGCAAAGTCTTATTTTTAATTTCACAGGGATTTTACAAAATAATAGCTACATTATTCAACCAATGCTAAATATAAATTTCATGGGTACCTTTTTGACAAAGATAACACTGTGTATAACCTTGATCTGGTATATCACCAAAAATGTTCAGCAGCAGAGTTAGAATAACTATTTATTTAATTCATCCCTGGCTAAATTGCTTTTTAACCTAATTTATTTTTTTATTTACTATTTTTTATTGTTTACGGTTCAGTTGGTACTTTTTACCCCACCCACGTGTAAGCTTTTATAAAATAACGATACATCTTATAAAACAATAAAATAAAGTATAATCAAATTTTTTTTAATAACTTTTTAAATAGCAATCAAAACGAGTTACAATTCTATAAGCTATTGTGATGTATGTAACTCAAATACATACTTAAAAATTATATTGAAGTCTCGTAAACAAAACAACAGTGCTCACGTCCACAAAAACTAACAACGAAAAAAAATACTTTTGTTACGGATTTTAAAAAATTGCCGTTTAACTCTCGATAACAACGTTTTGCCCTCTACTTTCAAATATTGTTATTAAAAAAATTCTAACTTTACTTGTTTTTGAGATATCTGTGGAGGACCTTTAAACCACGCTCTACTCTACTATATAAGAGCTTAAATCTCAAAAAAAAGAATAATATTATATACGCGTTATTTTTTCTGTATAATATTACAAAAAACTATTAAAACTTCAAGAATTGATAAAAAAAACGTCTGTTCTTTAATATTTTTAGTTTGTGAAACACTATATTCATTTTTATTTGCCATGTAAAGACATTTTCACTGTGATTTAGTAGAAACTGTATAAATTCACATAGACAATGTATTTATAACAACTTTTTGTCATAATAATTTTAGAAGGCAAAATAATTGAAGTAAAAATTCAATATAAAAAGAGAGAGAAAAAATCTACCATGAATAAAATTGAGAAGAAAACGTAACTGGACAAAATCTATATGGTGATAACGAAGACAATAATTAAAGTATAAATTTAAATATTTATTATAATTTTTCCCCAAAACCGTTTTCCACTTCACCAACTAAATTTCAAATCCAACCTGACTGCCTCTGGTTTAAACAACTCGTATACCTGTCTTCTACAGAGACAGAGTACGTCCTTATCTAATCCCTAGCTTATGAAAGGGACGGATGATGTCGCAAAAAAGGTCAGAGACACAACTACAAAAGAAACATTCGACCAAGAGTGGAAAAGGACCATTTGGAGGCTGAGACGGAAGGAAAAGGTCTTTGAAGGACTCATATATATACCAGAAGGTCAAAGGCAGGCCCAAGACCTGAGACAATCACATTACATTTAGAACTATGACCATAATATTAGACGTACAGTTCGGTATCACTTTACCAGTATTTCAATTTTGTGCATTTTTTTCTTCTTGGATAAGTCGCTCCCAATTTGCATTCTGTAGTTTTTTAAGTTCTTCAACTTTTGCTTCGATGACAAAAAATTAAACAACATCTTTTTGTAACATCTTTCTTTCAACTAATTTTCGATTCAGTGTCTATCTATTTCTGTAGTCAATTTTAATATTGTTTGAGTTAAAGCACTTTTAGTTGCAAATTTGACAAATTCTCCAATAGTTATCTTTTTTGCAAATTGAGATAAGACGATAAGACAGTTTAGCGGACGGATTAAGATTTTTTTTTAATCTCATGACGTAACACGTGGCGACTGTCACTCGAAATGGGCTTAAGAGTAATCCTCCACACAAACACTTGAAGAGAAAAATTTGATAATTTTTTTTTTGAAAACCAACTACAGTGGACGATAGAAAGATCACTGCCAATGTTAAAGAAAAGAACTCTACCAACGAGTAAATCAAATATCAACAATAAAAGTTATCAAGGCAGAGTATTACTAATTTTAATTGTACCAAAATTTCCACTTTCATGATTAAACTTCCCGTAGGGTAGTTATAGTAATGGGCCGAAAATCGAAAATGAAAATTTTTGCATTTCTCGACGTTTTGAAGGTTTCTGAACATTTTACTGGCATACCTCAGGAACTAAATGGATGTGTGTGTGTATGTGTTTTGTATGTCTGCATTTTTTCGTCCACGTTTTCGGGCGCACGGATCAACCGATTTGAATGGTTCAAAAAACATTCGATTCCTCTTGATAGGGAGATGTGCTGATTAGTTTTTGGCAAAGACAGGTCCAGCCGTTCCGGAGATACGGAGCAAAAAGTGCAGAAAATAGAAATCAAGTTTTTGAGAGATCGGAGCATCGGATTTAAATGAGCCAAAAAACATTCAATTCGTAATGACGAGGAGAAGTGGTGATTATTTTTTGGCAAAGGCAGGTCCAGCGGTTTCGGAGATACAGAGCTAAATGTGCAAAAAATGGCAGTTTTTGATTGAACTAAGCGTCCGATATATATGATCCAAAAAACTGCTTTCTGCTTGTATTGACAAAACAATTGCATTTGAGGATAAAAAATTATTACATCTTTTTTTTATTTTCCATAAAATATTTTTGTAATTTTGGATGAAAAATTCAAAAAATTACCCAGACTAAGCATAGTCTAAGGGCCCCTCTGGTACAAATGTACTGGATCACTTTTCCAATTTTGTGAAAACTATTGAAAAATGTGAAAATGCCGCCAAGCTAAGCACAGTATAAGTGAAAATGTCGCACAGAATTATTTGCAAATGCGTTCAGACTGTGACTATACGGGCGCACTTTTTTGTGCAAATTAGGCTATTAACTATTTTTTTGAAATTGAATTCGAAATGAAATGACGATTGTTAATGTTCTAGAGGAGATATATTGATTTATGATTTACATGCTCAGATATAACAAGATAGCAAAAATAATGAAATAATTACAGTATTTGTAATAATATATTTGAAAACGTTTAAAATTTCTCGAATATATCATTACGTTACGGGAAGTTCCAGCAATTTGCCTTAAGGCACGATGTCATACACCACTAGCTTATATATTTATATATTATTAAATATCTGCTGACCGACGTCATAGCCATCACAGAGCGATTTATAGTCTGTTGTTTCTATTCTCATATTAGTCCTGGTGCTGAGGTAATCTGTAAGATTATCCCAGGATTTTGAATCTGCTGCTCCAAACCATCCAGAGGGATTATATTCAATTAACACCGAGATTACGACGTCGAAACGGCGCAGGAGCAACATTTTAAGGACATTCTAATAGCATTTTAATTTAGGAATATTTGTTGGTAAGGAACCCTTAAGGTCAATAATATTTATTTATAAATAGATCATTACAAGCGATTTAAATTAGTCTGTAGGACATGTTTTAAATTTAAACCTGTTCGTGATATTTTAATAAAAATGTCATATTCAGCAGCAACAAGGGGCTTCTGAATTATTACTCAATCTGGTTAAGGAATTGGGGTGCGCTCTCAAGTGGCACTGAAACGTCTTTTCTCACGTCACGAAATATAATATATACATTCTGTATATTGTATATATACGTATATACAAATATATATCTACATGTATACGACGAAACAATTCTGAACCCCTTTTTCAGTTGTAAAACCTAAATTGACAGGATGTAGGCGGGTCCTTTACGTTACATTAGGGCGACAACGATATTGTCGAAGCCTATTTTAAATAATAATGAAAAAAATCCTGCAAAATTTCTAGAGATGATTCAAGGATATATTTATGTAAAATAGAAATTATAGTCTTAAGGACTTGGAGAAGAAGTTTCGAAGGTCCTGGAGGAGCCAGGATATCAGATTCTATAATATAATTGAGTACATTTGTCTAAAAAAAATCAACTGCGCATGAACATTTATAAATATCAGTAATTAATAACTCCAGTTGCAATTAAATAGTAATTCCATTTTTAAAGACTTTGTTTTGAAAATTCTATCGATACTCTATCCCCTCCAATGCATCCCTGTTTTATTGTATTGCAATAATAATAAAGTGTATGTCTTTATATATTAATAACGTAACTAAATTATGAAAAAAACGAGTACGAACGAGTATTATAAAAATAAAATGTCGCCGAGAGAAAAGAGAGAATATAACATAATAATCTTTTATAATCCCATTATATAATCCTAATTCAGAACGTACGAGCTAAAAGCTAACTCTAGTTTTAGCTGCAGCTGCTAAAAGAAAAGTTTTTATGATTATACGATATATATATATATATATATATATATATATATATATATATATATTCGTCGCCTAAAGCTTTTTGCCAGTGGTGCACAAGAATGGGTTCAAATAATAAATAACTTAAAATTTACTTTTAAGGGGGCGTCTATTAATCACGTGATCGATTTTTTAGGGATTTTTCGACTCCCCCTCCCCCTTGTGATACGTCGTGATATTTAAAATAATCCCCCTTCTCCGTCAAACATCATGTGTATTTTTAGTTACATCAATTTTTTTTTTAATTTTCGAATTTACGAAAAAATCGTAATTTTTTAATTATTTTTGAAAATGTAGGTAAGAAATAATTCACATGATATCTTACTAAACCCCTCCCTTCCACTCGTGATTTTTCGGGATTTTTTGTCAACCTCCCCCTCCCCCTTAGGTGTTATTTTAGTAATTATGCTTGACTTGATAACTATAACTGAATTTCGTAATTTCGTAAATTCGAAAACTTTCATAAAATTCTACGTAATTATTTATCAAAAAAGGTAATGTTCTTTGAATTTAAAATCGTATTTTTTTATTTTTCTTTGAATATTTAAGTAAGAAATAATACACGTGATATCTTACTTGACCCCTCCCTCCAAAAAAAACCAAAAATCACCTTCCGAAAGCCAAAACCAAAAATCAAGATGTCTACAACCAGTTTTTACCTTGCCATCAATATTTGCATAAAAAAGTATATCAACAAAAGTCAATTTCAAAAATCAGAAACCAAAAGCACATTCTGGAAGCCAAAACCAAAAATCAATTTGTCAAGCACCAGTTGTTATCTCGCCATCAAATACAACATCAACAAGAGTCAATTCCAAAAATCAGAAACCAAAAGCACATTCTGGAAGCCAAAACCAAAAATCAAGATGTCTACAACCAGTTTTTACCTTGCCAACAAAATTTGCATAAAAAAGTATATCAACAAAAGTCAGAACAAATATCAGCAAAAATCAGAACCAAAAGCACATTCTAGAAGTCAAAACCAAAAACCAAGTTCTCAACCACCAGTTGTTACCTTGCCATCAAATTTTGCTTCAAACACAACATCAACAAAACTCAATTTCAAAAATCAGAAACCAAAAGCACATTCTGGAAGTCAAAACCAAAAATCAAGTTGTCTACAACCAGTTTTTACCTTACCATCAAGTTTTGCACCGAAAAGTATATCAACAAAAGACAATTTAAAAAATCAGAAACCAAAAGCACTTTCTGGAAGTCAAACCAAAAATCAAGTTCTCAACACCAGTTGTTACCTTGCCATCAAATTTTGCATCAAATACAACATCAACAAATTTCAATTTAAAAAATCAGAAACCAAAAGCACATTCTGAAAGCCAAAACCAAAAATCAAGTTGTCTACAACCAGTTTTTACCTTACCATCAAGTTTTGCACCGAAAAGTATATCAACAAAAGACAATTTAAAAAATCAGAAACCAAAAGCACTTTCTGGAAGTCAAAACCAAAAACCAAGTTCTCAACCACCAGTTGTTACCTTGCCATCAAATTTTGCATCAAATACAACATCAACAAATTTCAATTTAAAAAATCAGAAACCAAAAGCACATTCTGAAAGCCAAAACCAAAAATCAAGTTGTCTACAACCAGTTTTTACCTTACCATCAAGTTTTGCACCGAAAAGTATATCAACAAAAGACAATTTAAAAAATCAGAAACCAAAAGCACATTCTGGAAGTCAAAACCAAAAGCCAAGTTGTAAACCACCAGCTGTTACCTTGAAACCAACTTATGTGCCAAATACAATATCCATCAAAAATCGCAAAACACAATTTCCTAATTCATCATTTGCTCTATAATATACCTCCAAATTTTCCCAAAAAAAATTATCCCAAATCTAGCTTTCATCTATCTATTACTACCACTGACCTGCAATTCCTCGCCTGCCTTTGTCCTTCCCCCGAGCACTGGGAATCACCAAACTGGAGGCCCTTTCTTGTCTCGGAGTCCCCAAAGTGTTGCCAGAAGGTGTTAAAAGATTGGCACCTGCATTGGAACCCAAAATCATGGCTCCGTGACTTCCTCTTGGGCGCTCCATTCTTTCGCCTTCTGGAAATTCGTAGTCCCATGTTAGGTGGAGACTTATATCGGGAATCGGGGGAGCTGAAAAATAATAATAGATAATAGTAATAGATAATAGTAATAGATAATGTTAATCCTTATAATAATACTGATACTAAAAAATATATTTTTCTCTCGGAGGTTCACCACTGTCCGTTACCTACTTTTTCCAACAGGATTAAAGTAAAGACATTAGTCAGGATTCCAATTAAAGACTACACCTCATACATGTATATATATATACATATATATATATATATATATATATATATATATATATATATATATCTTCTTAAAATAAAATGAATTTTTAACGACTTCAATAAGATACAAATAAATTAATTATTCCAAGTTATGTTATAAGCAATATTGGAAATCAAATTATAGATATAAATTATATCATATTATATTAAATTTCGACCAAAAAGGAAATATTTTGGCATTTAAAAATTTAGTGCATATTGGATATATGAAACTGACATTCAATATTTTTAAATTAAATGCAAAAGTAAAAAATCTGATATTTATATAAAGTATTATATATTCAGATAATGGTACTGCATTGATTCAGACTAAAATCTAATTTATTCATTGATTAAAAAATTATTTCACTATTTGACATAAATAAAATTAAAATAAACAAAACACGATGATGCGTTGGAATTAATTATCGAAGTGTAAAGAAATTTGTGTAATAAAAATATAACATTATTATTAATATATCATGTATTATTAGAAGAACTTTTGCAAAGCGGCAAAATATTTTTTATGGCAAAACAGCGTTTGCCGGGTCAGCTAGTATATATATATATATATATATATATATATATCTTCTTATATATAAAAATGGATCGCAAAATGTGTTGGTAAGCGCATAACTCAACAACGCCTGGACCAATTTGGCCAATTCTTTTTTTAAAATGTTCGTTGATGTCCAAGAACGGTTCTTACGGCGAGAAAAAATCGAATAATTGTCGGGAAAACCCTAAAAACAGCCATTTTCTTTTTCATACAAACGTTCTCTAACTAAAACGGAGAATTTGAGCTTTCTTGCTATTATATAAAGTTCATATTAAATTACAAGCCCAAATCACTGTATACACCTTCTAAACGATTATGCGGATTTTGATAAATTTTTCTGAAGTTTGTTAAGGAAATTTTCTAGGATGCATGTGATTATAAAGTACTTGGATGCATGTGAAATATTGTAGAAATAAATGGAACAAAATGTAAAAAACGACGTGTAATTGTTTTCATTTAAAACGAATGAAAACTATCATCTGCCACAAATTTCAATTTACATATGAACCTAGACAATATTAAAATATGTATAATAAATTTATGATTATGAATAAGAAAACTGAAATGTCTACATTATTATTGTCAAAAAGAAGCTGAGATGTGCCAGAAATTAAAATAATATAAAATACAGTATGTGTATGGCAGATTGAATGATACACATATGAACAGGATATGACAAATTAATTCACTTAAAATATGAAATTAAGTAATAATCAAGGCCGGACCTACTTTTAATGCGATGCATGCGAAAAATACGAGCGCACGCCTTAGGGGGCGTCAACACAAGATTCGGATATTAAATTTTCAATATAGTTTTTTTTTATATAATTTTTTTGCATTTTTTACTAATCTTTTCACAATATTTTTAAAATTCGAAAAAATTTCACTTTATAACAACAAATGGGAAAGTAAATATGAATACATACAAATTGGCCCTCACGATATCGATTAGGAGAAGTTTAAGATGCAATTTTGGATATTTTAAATAATAAAAAATTAAATTAATTTAATCCAACATAAAGTACCAGTGTTATGTTATGGTTATGTTATACCGTCTAAAAGACTTTAATTTCCAATATAGTGTGGCAATTGAGACTCATCATTTTATTTAAAGCAGTTCTACATTTAACATCGCACATATTATAAATGATATGATAAATGATTTTGACGTAAAGAGTAAATTAAAAACAATAATTATTATTTTTAGGTAAACGGTAAATATTAGTTTACTATATTAAAAAATTGTAGACATGGGTACAGGACAACGTCTGTCGAGTCATCTAGTAATAGATAGTAATCATAGATAATGTTAATCCTTATAATAATACTGATACTAAAAATATATTTTTCTCTCGGAGTTTCACCACTGTCCGTTACCAGGATTAATGTAAGGACATTAGTCAGGATTCCAATTAAAGACTACACCTCGTGCATGTATATATATATATATATATATATATATATATATATATATATTTGTATCTATATTCACCTGTCGTCCTTTTCTGTTCGCATTTATCAACGTCCTTTTTGTTGTCCTGACAGAGAAGTGCCTTCGAATGCTGTTGCACCATAGAATCGATACTGGAAGAGCGCGGCAGTCGTGTGTTGGCGGAATCGCGTCTGGAAAAAGAAAAATTGAAATTGTTAATGTTTTTGTTCCGGAAAATATTTTTGTAGTTATGTGGAAATGTTGGGAATTTAATCTAGTTTGTAATGGTGTATCGTAGTCGGTGAGTGTTGGTTAAAGTTTTGAAGATATTTAGAAAAATTTGAAGAAAGCGCATGGAAACTACTGGTTGTAACAATTGGTGTACAAAATTTATTTTACAGGTTTTTTTTGTTAGAATACAAAATATTTAATGTAATAATGTATGTTTAGGCAAAATATGAAATATATATTTAATAATTTAATCAATATAGCTTTTTATTAACTTTTTACTAGTGTTTCCAAGCGCGTGTTTTTAACCCGGAACGAGCTGCCGTTTTAGGTTAGCCGACAGTTCATCCGCACCGGAAATTTAATTCGCAAAGTTTTAGGATTTTTTTTGTAGAATATTATAATTAATACTTTTAATAAAAAGTTTTGGAGTACGTAAAATTAGGAAAAATGCACTAAACTTAAAATAGCAATTTCGAAAAATATTGGACGAGTTGAATATACATTTTATAAACTTGAACAAACTATAATAATGAGCATTTTGGTACAAGAGCAAAATAACACACATACTTTGTTTCAGAATTTAATGTTTTTGCAAACAATTTAGAGAATATAATGAACTTATAAGAAATAATATTATTATAATAATATTTTTGAACGATGTTTCATAATTTCATAATTAATAATAGCATGTGAAAAATGAAACAAAGGACTAAAACGCTTCCTAAAAAAACTTGGTTAAGTTTATAAGTTATATCAATTATTATAATTACAAATTATAAATCAATATTAATAAATATGAAAAATAAAAAAAAAGAATTTTAATTGAGCTTATAATAAAATATTACAGCAAATATATTTAATTTGTTCTTTTACTAAAATCTTATAAAATTACACCTCAAAATTTGTCGAATTTAAAAATAAATAATAATTTAAAAATAATCAAGAAAAAAATCAATTTAAGCTGTTTTATTTTTTAGTTTAAGTTATCACTTAAACAATTGTGCATTTTCAATGATAAAAAGTTTTTGAAAAATTAAGAAAAATGAAATATATATTGATTTTATTTGCATCCACATAGTAGAAATAAAAATAAATGAATAAATAATAGGTCATTTTTAGGTTTTACTCAATTTTTTTTACTAGTACCTATAAAGTATTTTACCATTTTACAATCCTGATTAAATGCACCAACTTTTGATGAAACTTGCCAATAGACTTTAGTGCATTTTTTTCAAAGGAAGGCCTCTCAAAGTCAATTAAAAATTTAAATTCATAGTTCAACAAAAAGTATTAATTGTTGAAAACTTGGCGCAATTTTGTGATTATTTTTGACTGTGGTTCTAGAAATTAGCCACAAAAGCCGAAAACAATATGAATTAATTTTTTGAGGACAGTTACAGTCAATACTATGTTTCGGCTTGATTTTGAGTTCTGGGACACCCTGGGATACAGAATATACTTGTGATTTAAATTTTTCTACTGATACTAATTTCGGCTGATGTTGAGTTCTGGGACTCTGTATATAAAATAATCATGTTCTGTAATCAACTTGTGATTTTAATTTTTCTACTAATGCTAATTTCGCCTTGACGTTGCGTTCTGGGACACCCTGGAACATGGAATTATTAACTTCCCGTAGGGTAAGTTATAGTAATCGCAAAAAAATCGAAAATGAAAATTTTTGCATTTCTCGACGTTTCAAAACCTTCTGAACATTTTGGCATACCTTAGAAAAAATGGATGTATGTGTGTGTGTGTGTGTGTGTGTGTGTGTATGTATGTATGTATGTATGTATGTATGTATGTATGTGTGTGTATGTATGTGCGGATACAAATTTTCGTCGACGATTTCGGGAACACGGATCAACCGATTTGAATAATTCAAAAAACATTCGATTCGTATTGATAAGGAGACGTGCTGATTAGTTTTTGGCAAAGGCAGGTCTAGCCGTTCCGAAGATACGGGGCAAAAAGTGCCACGAACGGTACCTCCGTTTTTAAGAGAACGGAGCGTCCGATTTGAATAATTCAAAAACATTTTACTTGTATTGACAAGATGTAGAATTGATCAAATTTTCATGGAGGTAGGTCTAGCGGTTTCGGAGATCTAATGAAAAAAGTAAAAAATAATGCCATTCGGCGGTTAAAAATTATCATTAGACATATGCACATCAAATTATCAGATATTTTATAGAGATTTTAACAATAAGTATATTGTTTTTTTTTACATTTTTATGGGTTCCGTACCAATGCTTATGCGTTGGACGGCGGCGCGGCACATGCGCGCTTTGATATTTCGTCTCTATGCAGTTCAAGCAGTGCGATTGCTTTGAAAAAAAGTTCAGAATTTCCAAAATATGTCAAAATGAAAAAAACATTTTTTTCAAAAAAAATTTTGTATCCAAAAAAAATTTTTTTTTTTCATATAAATTTTTTTTTTCAAAAAAAAGTAATTTTTTGTCAAATTTGTAGTTTCTCAAATCTATTTTTTTTTTGATTAAATTTTTTTCAAACATGTTAATCGTTTTTAAAAAAATAATAATTTTTGGTACGGGAAGTTCCAGCAATTTGCCTTAAGGCACGATGCCCTAATTGCCTTAAGACAGAATTCCACTTACAGCTAGTTAAATATATACTTGTGACGTAAATTTTTCTACTAATACTACGTTTCGGCTTGACATTGAGTTCTGGGACACCCTGGGACATAGAATAATTAAATAAAATATAAACTTGTGATTTAAATTTTTCTGCTGATTCTAATTTCGGGTGACGTTGAGTTCTGGGACATCCTGGGACAAAGAATAATTAAATATGTACTTGTGACCTAAATTTTACTACTAATATTAATTTCGGCTTGACGTTGAGTTCTGGGACACCCTGGGACATGGAATAATTAAATAAAATATAAACTTGTAATTTAAATTTTTCTACTAATACTAATTTTGGCTGATGTTGAGTTCTGGGACTCTCTATATAAAATAATCATAAATATGTACTTGTGATTTTAATTTTTCTACTAATACTAATTTCGGCTTGACGTTGAGTTCTGGGATACCCTGGGACATGGAATAATTAAATAAAATTTAAACTTGTGATTTAAATTTTTCTCTGGGACACTCTGTATTGCGGCGTTGAGTTCTGGAACACCCTGGGACATGGAATAATTAAATATGCACTTAAATAAATTTTTCTACAGTCTCCATTACCCAATTTGTTAAATCTATTATGATTATTATCGAGGACACGACATTAAAATGCCAGGTGTACTTTTGGGGCAACATCAAAGACGTGACACGAAGACGTGCTGTCCTACATATACATACATTCAAAATTTCTTCTTATGTTCGAACGAAATCTTTCTTGAAAGAAAGAAGGCCCCCCGATGAAACCGCAAAGGGGAATACTTGTATGTGAAATGGAAAAATTCTTATTCTTTGTGATATCGGGCGGAATTAACATGTCGGAAGAGATCTTGAAATAGAGGAGAATTTATTGAAAGAGACACTGCTTACTTGTATTTTTAGGTTATTCATCTGTATGGAACTAGAAGTATGAAATTTTGCACTTGAATTAAGTCTAATATTTACACATTTCGGAAAGCTCATGCAACTTGCGTTAAAACAATTAGATACTAGACTAATACTATTCCACAAAACTTATACATTTGTGCCTTGTAAATATTAGCAT
>NW_020537758.1:1584608-1604776 GCF_003426905.1 Ctenocephalides felis | reverse complement strand
AATGGACAAGATTTATTAACAGATCATCAACCTGATGAAACACAGTTGTCGTTTGTGTCTCAAGTTTGTGCAGCTGCTGAAAGGTTGTTCAGGAACATGGATATACCTAGTGAAAAGGCTTTGGCACATCGGATATATGATGCAGAGGTAAAAATAAAACTAGTGGTGTATGCGATCGTGCCTTAAGGCAAATTGCAAGAACTTCCCGTACCGTAATGAAATATTCGAGAAATTTTAAACGTTTTCAAATATATTATTACAAATACTATAACTTTCATTATTTTTGCTATCTTGTTATATCTGAGCAAATCAAATGTAAATCATAAATCATTTTATCTCCAGAACATTAACAATCGTCATTTCATTTCGAATTCAATTTCAAAAAAATAGTTGCCTAATAAATTTACACAAAATTGAAAAAGTGCTCCCGCGTAGTCACAGTCTAAACGCATTTGCAAATAATTCTGTGCGACATTTTCACTTATACTGTGCTTAACTTGGTGGCATTTTCACATTTTTCAATAGTTTTCACAAAATTGGAAAGTGCTCCAGTCTAAACTCACTTGGGTAAACATTTGTACCAGAGTGGCGCTTAGACTGTGCCTAGACTGGGTCATTTTTTGAATTTTCAATCCAAAATTACAAAAATATTTTATGGAAAATAAAAAAAGATGTATTAATTTTTTGAATTATCCTTTTATCTTCAGAAGCAGAAAGTTTTTTAGATCATTCAAATCGGACGCTTAGTTCACTCAAAAACTGCCATTTTTTGCACATTTAGCTCTGTATCTTCGAAATGGCGGGACCTGTCTTTGCCAAAAGCTAATCACCTCTTCTCCCAATCATTACAAATTGAATGTTTTTTAGATCATTCAAATCCGATGCTCCGTTCTCTCAAAAACTCGATTTGTATTTGCTGCACTCTTTGCTCCGTATCTCCGTAACGACCGGACCTGCCTTTGCCAAAAATTAATCAGAACATCTCCCTATTAATAGGAATTGAATGTTTTTTTTAAACCATTCAAATCGGTTGATCCGTGCGCCCGAAAACGTGAACGAAAAAATGCGGACATACAAAACACACACACTCACACACATCCATTTGGTTTCTGAGGTATGCCAGTAAAATGTTCAGAAATCTTGAAAACGTCGAGAAATGCAAAAATTTCCAGTTTCGATTATTCGGCCATTACTATAACTACCCTACGGGAAGTTAATAATACATTATCTGTGGATTAGTATTGACTTGTTTATTTTTATTTAGGTTATCGAATTAAATTCCGAAGCAAGTTTAGTCATCTTGTGTCCATCAGCCGATCAAGCTTGTTCTGCGCCTGGTCAACGCGAGTCGCCACTTCTGCGCAGATCTGATCTGGTCAGCCTGAGCGTCCAGGCTTTCGAAATGAACCACCTGAATGCCTACAGACCTGACATTGTGAGAAGATACTCTCGTCTGAGTTGTATTTTAGAATCTGACACAGTTTCCGCAAACCAGACGCACAGGGAAGCATTTTCGCAGCAGGAAGTCAAAGACGCAAGGGAACGTTTGGCGACTTTGGCAGAACTTCAAGGGAAATTGAATGAACTTTGGAGAGGCGTCAGATGGTTAATGGATGCCATAGGTAATAAAATGATAATGGTGATTTGTGGTATTCTCACACCTGAGTTTTGGGCAGACTTCTATTTATTACTAGATGACCCGACAGACGTTGTCCTGTAACCATGTCTGCAATTTTTAAATATAATATACTAATATTTACCATTTACATAAAAATAATAATTATTGTTTTTTAAATTACTCTTTACGCCAAAATGCATATACATGAGCGATTTATAATATGAGCGATATTAAATGTAGAAATGCTTTAAATAAATTGATGAGTCTCAGTTCCCACACTATATTGGAAATTTAAGTATTTTAAGCGGTATAACATAACCATACCATAACATAACACTGGTACTTCATGTTGGATTAAATTAATTTAATTTTTAATTATTTAAGATATCCAAAATTGCATCTTAAACTTCTCCTAATCGATATCGTGAGGGCCGAATTGTATGTATTCATCTTTACTTTCTCATTTGTTATTATAAAGTGAAAATTTTACGAATTTTTAAAATATTGTGGAAAGATTTGTAAAAGATGCAAAGAAATTATATATTAAAAAAAACTATTTTGAAGATTTAATATCCGAATCTTGTGTTGGCGCCCCCTAAGGCGTGCGCTCGTATTTTTCGCATGCATCGCATTAAAGGTAGGACCGGCTCTGATTAATACTTAATTTTATATTTTAAGTGAATTAATTTGTCATATCCTGTTCATATGTGTATCATTCAATCTACCATACATATACTGTATTTTATATTATTTTAATTTCTGGCACATCTCAGCTGCTTTTTGGCAATAATAATGCAAACATTTCATTTTTCTAATTCATAATCATAAATTTATCATACATATTCTAATATTGTCTAGGTTCATAAGTAAATTGAATTTTTTGGCTGATGATAGTTTTCATTTGTTTTCAATGCAAACAATGACATGTCGTTTTTTTAATTTTTTTTTCATTTATTTCTACAATGTTGCACATACATCCCAGTACTTTATAATCACATACATCCTAGAACATTTCTTTAACAAACTTCAGAAAAATTTATCAAAATCCGAATAATCGTTTAGGAGTATTATTAGTGAGCGCTTGTAATTTAATATGAACTTTATATAATAGCAATAAAGCTCAAATTGATTCTACGTTTTAGTTAGAAAGCGTTTGTATGTGAAAAAGAAAAGGGCTGTTTTTAGGGTTTTTGCGGCAATTATTCGATTTTTTCTCGCCGCAAGAACCATCCTTGGACTTCAAAAAACATTTTAAAAAAAGAATTGGCCAAATTGGTCCAGGCGTTGTTGAGTTATCAATGCGCTTACCAACACATTTTGCGATTCATTTTTTTATATAAGAAGATTATCATTATTATCTAATCGTGTTGATTTTTTAATTTCAGCTTTTGCGCGTGATAGAGGCGTCAACGGTTTAAGTCCTGGTGTGCACATTTCATCAATTTTGGATAAGAATTTATCGCAACAGCAAGTACCCAAATATAATTCAGATGATATGGCAAGCGATACAAGTTCTGCACCTACGGGTGGAAGTGGTTTGAAACGAAGTCTTTTGCAAATTCCTCCGAGGGAATCGAAGCAGGTTAAAAGCAGTCCTGGACGGGGATCGTGGCCGGGACCAACTGCAACTACTGGTAAATAGAAATATAAATCAAATCAAATCAATCAAATCAATTGGTCTTATTTTCTTTTATCCAGGTGTCCAGAACCAAGACGGTGACAACGATCCCTCAACAAGTACGAAGCAGCAGATGCTCTTACGAGGAGCAGAATTCTCTCGGAGTGAACAGCAATTGTCAAGGAACAGTTCATCACAACTGCTATTGGCACCGCCTTCAGGAGCTGCCGGATCAGCAGTCAGCAGCGCTGCCAGCTCAAGAAAAAACAGCGGAGATTCAGATCGAAGTGCCTCCAGCATTGGCGGATGTTTTATTATCCAAAGTAAGACCGAGATAAAATACTATTATTAACATCCCGAAGGAGAAGTTTATGTTTTCATCAAAAAATCCGACTCGCTAATTTTATGTTTTCTCGACGTTTCAAGGCATTCTGAATCGAATGAGACCAACATTCGGAAAAAGTGTGTGTGTGTATGTGTGTGTGTGCGTGTGAATAAATTTTTTGCCGTAAATCGACGTTTTCTCAAAAAACGGGTGGACCGATTTCAACAATTTAAAAGCCATCCGATGTATCTCGATGAGGACTAGCGTTTCTGAGTTTTGTGCGGCGATAGGCCAGGCCGTTTCTTTGTAAATCGCAGATATGTGAAAAAAATTCGTCCACGTTTTAGCCCGCAATTCTGAATCGATTTTGAAAATTCAAAAACCGTTTTATAGATATTGGTTGGAAATCGTGCTGATTAGTTTTTGGTAAAGATCGGCCGGGTCGTTCTCTTGTAATAAAGTTTAAAAAAAAATCGACGATTTTTATGATTTTTTTTTTCGATAGATACCATAGACTTGTAGATCATACTAAAATATTACGCCCCTACGACAAGTCGTTTAATTTTAAATATTGGTAAAATTTTGCAAAAGTTAGTATCGTTTTTTTGGCATTTGTCTAAATTAGACCTTCGATCGACGTTTTCTCAAAAACGGCTGGACCGATTTCAACAATTTAAAAGCCCTTTGATGTATCTCAATTAGTACTATCGTTTGTCAGTTTTGTGTGATGATCTGCCAAGCCGTTTTTTTTGTAATTTGGAAAAAGTGTTAAACTTTTCGTCCACATTTAAGCTCAAACTGCCGAATCGATTTAAGAAAATTAAAAACAGTTCGAAAGATATTAGTTGGGAATGGTGCTGATTAGTTTTAGGTGAAAATCTACCGAGCCGTTTTCTTGTAATTAACTGTTGAAAAAAAATTAAGCCGATTTTTATGGAACTTTTTTTGGCGATATATATCACGGTCTTATACAACTTATTGAAATATTACGCTCTTACGACAAGTAGTTTAATTTTAAAAATTCACCAAGTTTTGAGAAAATGTGTAGTTCTTTTGACGTTTGTTAAAATTAAAAATAGACGATTTACTTGGTATAACGATAGAGTACTTGGTCTTAATGAACATACTGAGCCATTAAAGTCCTATGGAAACTGGTTCAATTATAAAAATTATTGATTTGTGAAAATTTGCTTTTAGAAAATACTCCGAGTTAAGGTGTTCGTTTGTTTTCAATTATGTGTAATAAATCCACTCGGAATACTTTTAATGACTCATAAATTAATTTATTTTTTATTGATTAAGTCGATTATTTGCACATATCGGGAAGTTCATGTAACAAGCCTCAAAGCAAAATACCAAACCAACTAGTATGCTTTTTTGATACTAATCTATTTTTTTTAGTATGCTGACTAGTACCACATCAGCTCATCAGTACACCCAATCGCATCAGCAGTCTAAATACTTATCAGCAGCTCAAGGATCTCGTTTGCCTCCTTCGAGGAGTGAAGATGCTCTGCTGTTGCTCCATCACAAGGCGCAGCAGCAGAATCAGTTGCAAATGCAGCAGGCTGGTCAGGCTGGTGCAGGTTCTGGTAGTGAAGCAGGTAGAAGCAGACCAGGCACGTTGAGCAGTGGAGGTTCTGCGTCCAGTCCTTTGTTGCTGTTGACAGCAAGCACAGGTAAAAAGTATAGTAGAATCCGATTAGTATGACGCCGGATATATTGACAACCGCTTATTATGACGTATGGAGAAGAAACTAGGAAGTTTGGTTTCCATATAAAATTCCTTAAAAAACAGCTGTCTAGTCGGATATATTGACATAGCTTACATTGACATGTCGCTTATAATGACCCATTTTTGCAAAAAATTATGTCCAATTATAATGACCGACATGATTTTACATGATGTGGCCAAGTATACGAAAGCAATTGCTATGTCTTTTGTGCACAATAGCACTAGGGACTGTTTTTACAATAAAACTATGTAAAGAAATGAATCAAAAATTACTGATTACTTACATTAAACTAGTGGGGTGGGTGGCATCGTGCCTTAAGGCAAATTGCTGTAACTTCCCGTACCGTAACGAAATGTTCGAGGAATACTGAATGTTTTCAAATAGATTATTATAAATGTTGTAACATTGTCTAATATTTATAAGAATTATATAAACTGAATTGCAAAGTTGAAATTATTTGTTTCAACAAAAAACTAAAAAAAAAAAAAAAAAATGGAACAAAATTTTTTTTTCCAAAATCAATTATTTTGTTAAGACAAGCAGAAAGTTTTTTGAATCATTCAAATCGGACGCTTAGTTCTCTCAAAAACTGCCATTTTTTACATATTTAGCTCCGTATCTTTGAAATGGCTGGGCCTGCCTTTGCCAAAAACTAATAAACACTTTTCCCAATCATTACTAATTGAATGTTTTTTAGATCATACAAATCGAATACTCCGTTCTCTCAAAAATTCGATTTCTATTTTCCGCACTCTTTGCTCCGTATCTCCGAAACGACTGGACCTGCCTTTGCCAAAAACTAATCAGCTCTTTTCCCTATCAATAGGAATCGAATGTTTTTTGAACCATTCAAATCGGTTGATCCGTGCGCCCGAAAACGTGACTGGAAATTTGTATCCACACATACATACACACACACACACATACACACACACACACACACACACATCCATTTTTTCTGAGGTATGCCAAAACGTTCAGAAACCTTCAAAACGTCGAGAAATGTAAAAATTTTCAATTCCGATTTTTGGCCCATTACAATAACTTACCCTACGGGAAGTTAAAAATCACATTTGTATGTTTATGGGTAGGGTAGACCAATTATTAATGGTCCACCACGGATATCTCGTAAACAAATAAATTAGATTTTTTTCAACAAAAATATTTGATAGTAGAGGGCAAAAAATGTATAAATTCATAACCAGCCATCACCTTTATTCTTATGACTTTGCAATCAGAAGATAAGCAGCACATGAGTGGGATAAAAAGGACCAGCAGAACATTTACTTTGGCAAAGGTGTAAGCAATAAAATAGTAAAGTTTAAAAAAAAGCAATTTTACAAGAGATTAATTAAATAAATTGTTATTCCGGCTCGTCTGATGAATACTTCTGACCAATAGCAGATCAATGTGATATACTGTGTTATCTTTGTAACAAATGTACCCACAGAATTAAT
Organism: Ctenocephalides felis; assembly: GCF_003426905.1. Classification (NCBI taxonomy): domain Eukaryota; kingdom Metazoa; phylum Arthropoda; class Insecta; order Siphonaptera; family Pulicidae; genus Ctenocephalides; species Ctenocephalides felis. The sequence goes on along the minus strand of NW_020537758.1, from coordinate 1,598,022 downwards.
ATTTTGCATTGGTTCAATAATGTAGCGTAAAATCCCTTTAAAATTTAATAGAAGAAATTGCATCTGTTCGCCCCTGGTTGTCCCACTTTACCCCACATGTGAGGTAAAATGGATCAGATACCAAATTTTAAAAAAAATAGTAAAAAATATAATATTTATATAATTAGGAATTATGTGATTTTTTTTCTGTACATAGTTCGATAGATGCTTGTTTGATGTGTGTTATGTGTTGCAAGGATGTTCATTGGGTTTAGACAGTATAATTACTGAAAGTCAAATTGGACCTTTGTGCCCCACTCTATACCCTGTCAATTTTATTTTACATTAAATTTTAATATGTGTCATTTTTATTTTTAATTAAAATGCTTGTATAGGCTTTTCTTTTAAGTTATTGAAACATGTAACATATTTACATATTAAAAAGTTTTTCTTCAGTATGTTTTGTATGACGACCGGTTAGTATGACGAGATTTCGGCGCCCCTTCGATGTCATACTAAGCGGATTCTACTGTAGATGCAATAGTAAAATTATATTAAGAACGATTTTAAGTTTGTTGTTTTTGTATTTTAGGTTCTATAAGAACAGCAGATACAAATTCGGATTCCTTACATTCCCTTTCGAGTGATTCGGAAACTTGCAGCTGTCCAGCTACGAGTAACGGTGAATATTAAATTTTTATTTAATCCAGAAACTTTGAAATAAATTTTAAACTAGTGGTGTATGGCATCGTACCTTAAGGCAAATTGATGAAACTTCCCGTATCATAGCGAAATATTCGAGGAATATTGAGTACTGCAACTTATATATGTTTATATGAAAAGTAAAGGAGCAAAACTTAATAAAGCGGAGTTAGAATAAAGGATCTTATCTCATATTTCTAAGAATCATATAAACTGATTTGCAAAGTTAAAATTATTTATTTGAAGTATATAAGTGAGCTTTAGAACATTAGTTAGAATTAAAATCCGATTTTTTTGCTATTCAAATAAAATATTTTTTGGGAGTTTAAAAAAAAATTAAAAAAAAAAACCCAAAAGTTATCATTTTGTCAACACAAGCAGAATTATTTAAATCGGATGTTGAGTTTTCTTAAAAATGCCATTTTTGCATATTTAGCTCGGTATCGCCAAACTGGCTGGATCTGCCTTTGCCAAAAACTAATCATCACTTCTCCCCCGTATAAATTGAAAAATAAAATAAATTGGATACTGTTGAACTAAAAAAAGAATATTTTTGACAATTTTTCTTCTAAACTAATACATAAAAGTACCTTTGATCGAACCAGTGCAAATATAAAAAAAATAAATTCTATATAATATATTTTATTTGGTCAGCAGTATCCAGTAAAATTGATTAACAAAAATTCCATTAATTATAAACTAATTAAAAATTATTGCCATATATAAACCAAAAGTCTGCAAAATGATATGTAAATTTGCATTTGCATTCGAAGTGATTTGTATTGTGTGAATAATACTATTAAGTGGTAAAATATTATATAATTACTAACAAAAATAATTTACATTTTAATTTGTGATTATTTTGGCACAAGAAATCTGCAGAAGAGTTCAAACAGAAAATTCATATATATTCAGTGTATATATTTATTATAAATATGTTGTAACTCTTAAACGGTTTATATAATTCGAATGAAATATTTGTCAAATTTGTACAAAATTAAATTGTTTATAAAATTGTCTAACATTATAAAGCCTTGCCGCAACTCAGTGTACTCTAAAATCGACCCTAAACATAGATATTGCAACAAAGCACATGAAAATGTATTTGCTCGTTAATGTTTGTCTTGTAACTTTTATACCGTTTGTTTGATCTTAGTGAAATATTTGGCAAATTTGTACAAAATTAAATTGTTTATAATATTGTCTGAAGTTGTAAAACCCTACAGCAACTCTGTATACTTTAAAATTGACCCTAAACATAGATATTGCAACAAACACATGAAAATGTACTTGCTTGTGTGATAACGCGTTCATGCATATATTTAATGTTTGTCTTGTAACTTTTCTATTATTTGTTTGATCTTAGTGAAATATTTGGCAAGTTTGTTCAAAATTAAACTGTTTATAATATTGTCTAACATTGTAAAGCCCTACAGCAACTCGGTATACTTTAAAATTGACCCAAAACGTAGATATTTTTTCCAATTTTTCTGAGGTTTGCCAAAATGCTGAGATACCGAAGACATGCAAAAATTTTCAGTTTTGATTTTTGGACGATCACAATAACTTACGTCATAAATTTATATCTATTTTTAAAAATACAGTTTGATACAGTGAATTTAATCATTTAATAATTGATCTCAGATTTTTCTTTATTTTAGTCAACTTGAAATCGGCAGGGCGTGGATACAGACATCATGGTAAGAAAAACTTCTTGCATGTACTAAAAACATGTAAATGTTGATATTCATATTTAATTTCATTTCCAGTTTCCACCTTAAACACAGGAGGTTCCAAAAGCCTTTGCAGCATCACGGATAGTCCTTCAGACACCAAACGCAACCCAGAAACCATTTCCAGAAGCCACTTTTCCAAAAGACAACCTGAAACTAAACGACCAGCCTTGGAGCTTCTCAAAAGTCCAGGCGATTCCAAAAATACCAAAATTTCCAACGATGATAAATCAGCAGGAGTGACTCGTAATGCTGCCAGTGCTGGTGGTAAGAAGTATTTGGACTTTGGATCGTCCAAGAGTGAATCCGGTCCTGTTTTTGAACCAGGATGTGGATCAGTGAAGAGCTATGTGAGGTCCTTGAACAGATCCTGTGAGAATTTGACTCGGGTCAACGATTTGACCACTGTTCGAGGGAATTTGGACACGGGGAGGGAATTGAGGAGAACTAATACCAAGTGAGATAGAAAATATTGATTAAATAAATTGTTTTCGACAAAAAAATTATAAGTGCTGGATTTTTTCAGGTCTGTCGATCAACAAACAGTATTACAACAAACCATACAGTATTTACGGCCAACTTTAGAAGCCGAGATGCAAACTCTTTCGTCTTCGGGGAAGGAAAATTTTAAAATTCATAGGTGAGTCGAAGAAATTTGTCTAAATATGCTGAATTCTAAATGTTTCTATTATCCCTTTAGGTCTGATAAAGTGAATCATCTATCAATAGCATCAAGTCTTCAAAATTCACCAAAAAAACAGAACTTCTTAACGGATTTCAACTCCTCGAGCACCACAAAAAGTGTATCAGAACCTTGCTCGAAAGTGAGCTCACCAGAAAGAGGAAGGAGTGCTGCTTCAGCAGACGAGGATTGTGATAGTTCGAGTGATATTGATAAGCAAATCTTATCCGGGAGCCCCGTGCACCCTCAACAAGGAATCATACAGGTAATAATATAAAAATATGATTATAAAGCAGACATTTTTGATATTGAAAGAGTTTTTGTCATTATGTGAATTTAGAGCATTTTTGTACATTTTGTTAAACGTATTAAATTTTTTGTTCTAGACACTTTAATTTATTTGCATGATTAAAAACTAGATAAAGTTTACTAGAATTTGTTATAATTTGTTGTATACACTTGGATAACAAAATTTTGAATAAGTTGTAGTTGAAATACGGACTTATATTTAGTATTCTTATAATTTGCAATACATGGATTAGGTACATTTTTTTACTTTTCTTCAAATATCTTTTAATTTTCATTCCGGACATTATAATTTGCTTACGTTACTAAAAACTAGATGAAATTTACAAACATTTAGTAAAAATTTTATGTTTTCTCGACGTTTCAAGCCATTCTGAATCTAATGAGACCAAATTTGGAAAAAGTATGTGTGTGTGTGAACAGATTTTTTGCCGTAAATCGACGTTTTCTCAAAAATGGCTGGACCGATTTCAAACATTTAAAAGCCATTCGATGTATCTCGATGAGGACTAGCGTTTATCAAATTTGCGCGACTATCAGCAAAGCCGTTTCTTTGTAAATAGCAGAAAAGTGAAAAAAATTTTGTCCACGTTTTAGCCCGCAGTTATGAATCGATCTTGAAAATACAAAAACCGTTCGAAAGATATTGATTGGGAATCGTGCTGATTAGTTGTTGGTAGAGATCGGCCGGGCCGTTTTCTTGTAATAAAGTGTTAAAAAAATTTTTGTCGACGATTTTCATTATTATTTTTTTGACGGTAGATACCATAGTCTTCTAGATCATACTAAAATATTACGGCCCTACGATAATTGGTTTAACTTTGAAAATTCGTCAAAGTTTGCAAAAATTGGTATCGTCTTTTTGGCATTTGTCAAAATTAGACCTTTCATTGACGTTTTCTCAAAAACGCCTGAACCGATTTCAGAAATTTAAAAGCCATTTGATGTATTTCGATGAGGACTATCGTTTGTCAGTTTTGTGCGACGATCTGCCAAGCCCTTTCTTTGTAATTTGAAATTAATTTATTAATTTCAATAATTAATTTGGAAAAAAGTGTTAAGCCTTTCGTCCACATTTAATGTCATCCTACCGAACCAATTTTAATAAATCAAAAACTGTTCGAAAGATATTAGTTGGGAATGACACTGATTAGTTTCAGGTGAAAATGTACCAAGCCGTTTTCTTGTAATTAACTGTTGAAAAAAAAAAGCTGATTTTTATGGATTTTTTTTAGCGATATGTATCATGGTCTTATAGAACTTACTAAAATATAAGGTTGTCAAATATCTCCCTTCCGCCTTTTTGTATTATAAACCAAGAGCAAAAAAGCGGAAGGGAGATATTTGACAACCTAATATTACGGCTTTACGACAAGTAGTTTACTTCTTAAATTTATCAAAGTTAGAGAAAATGAGTAGTTTTTTTGACGTTAGCTAAAATTAAAATTAAACGATTTACTTGGTATAACGATATAGTACTTGGTCTTAATAAACATACTAAACTATCAAAATCCTACGGAAACTGGTTCAAAATATATTAATTGTTGATTTTTGAAAAGTTGCTTTTTGAAAATACTCCGAGTTAACGGAGTAATTCTCTCGGAATACTTCTAATCACTCATAAATTAATTTGTTTATTATTCATTAGGTCGATTATTTAAACATATCGGGAAGTTCATGTAACTTGCCTCAAGGCTAAATACCAAACCAACTAGTTTCTTTTAAATTTCATCCACGTAGAAGGCCGGAATCACTGCAGTAATAAAGGAGCTTTTTTTCGCGCCGTTGGAGATCGACGATAACTTAAAAACTATTTAATTTTTTTCTTCAAAATTTTACTATGTATTCTTAAAACATTTGTAAATATATTCCTAAAATTTTGAAATGATTGATAAAGTAGTATTTTTAATATAAATTTCCAAAAATCACCTTTCTTTTAGGCGGTTACACTAGTTGTGCCCTTTAAGGGGGTATTCTACTGTAGAATTTTGAAAAAATCAAAAAAATTTTTCTTCATATTTTCAAAGTTTAGTTATTCAAAAATATGTCATTGAAAGGATTTTTCGAAATTACTACTATTTTCTGAGTAATATCCGTTTTAGTGACGTGGCTTCGGTTCGGGTCCGACCGAGTCTCAAAACTTTAAACGCGTTTTTCTCGGAACTGCTTTTTTCGAGCTGGCGGTAAGGATATCTCGAGTTCTAATGAACCGATTTACTTCAAATTTGAAGAGGATCTTCTCTATACATCGCTTTATCGCATGGACCTTTCTCAAAACTATAACTTTTCATTTAGTATTTTTAAAAAATTCGGAATTGTTAAAAAAAACATGAAAAAAATATTTTTTTTTTCAAACTGCCGCCATTCAAACAAAATTTTTTTTAACTTATCCAAGGTTCATACGATAGCGGCATCTATAATAATTAAGAATCCATCTATTTTTTATGTTTGGGATCACCAGGAGGGTTGGAATCATGCACGCCAGAACACCCTCTTTTTTTTGAGCCCCCACTTTGACTGCTCATAACTTTGTGAATTCTATTTTTTTTTCTTTAATAATTTTTTTTATGTAATAATAAAATATCAATAAACAAATGATAAAAAAATCTATAGTAAAAATATTATTTGTTTCCTTTATACAGCGCTTCAAAAACCGGGCAAAATTCATGCTTCTACAGTAGAATACCCCCTTAAACAAAAAATTCTCTATCAAATATCTCGTTCAGGTCTACGCTGCCTACGACACCGGCCTGGCAACTGGTGCTTCTCTTCGGCTCCGTGTCACTAATCGCACGAGCGCCGCAGAGGTCGTCGAGCTGGTCGTCCGCCAACTGCACGTCGCCAGCGTCCTCCGCGGCGGACGGGGCCTCCTTAACGGCAAGACCAACATCCCGAACACGTCCAGGGGACTCAGTCTGCCGGAGATAAATTTCCCGCCACGTCCAAAACTCATCAGCCACCGTCTGAACTGACGACGACCACTACTACATATCCGACGAGACCGACGTTTTTCACGAGCGAGCTGAAGACCAACAGGCCGAGTGGAAGTAAATTTGGTGCGAGTGCAGGAGATGGTAAGAATTTGAATCTGAGTGCTCTGTCGGGAGGCGTTAAGGAGAAGGCTAAGGAGTTTTGTCTGGTTGCCGTTATCGGAGCCAGGGAGAGGAGGCTGAGAGATGATTTCAGGTAATTGATAATTGTAATTGATTCTGGAATTGTTTGTATATATTGTGTAAATTGTGTGTGTGTTAGTTGAAATTTGATATTTTCTTAACGATGTTTTAAAAACGACTATACCGATTTCAAAAATTTAAAAATCATTTGATGTATCTCAATAAGGACATACTTGTTATATATATATATATATATATATATATATATATATATATGTATATATATATATATGATTTAGTAGTTAATTTTGATGTTGAAATATATGAGTGAGTTCTTGAGGGCGATACATCAAACAAAGAAAAGCCAAAGATTTATAAAATAATCTTTATTTCCAAACGTTTCGACATTCAATTTAATGTCATCATCAGTGGATATTACGTTGGTTGGTTACATATAGAGAAGTGTACACAGCACTAGAGATTGGCACTAACATTTATACAACTAACTTGTCAGCACTATGCATTTTTTTATATAATTTTTTTGCATGATGTAAACAGAAAATGATAGTTTTATTGAACAATAATGTAAGTAGAATCTACTTCCATTATTGTTCAATAAAACTATCATTTTTCTGTTTACATCATACAAAAAAAAAAAATTATATAAAAAATGCATAGTGCTGACAAGTTAGTTGTATAAATGTCAGTGCCAATCTCTAGTGCTGTGTACACTTCTCTATATGTAACCAACCAACGTAATATCCACTGATGATGACATTAATTGAATGTCGAAACGTTTGGAAATAAAGATTATTTTATAAATCTTTGGCTTTTCTTTGTTTGATGTATCGCCCTCAAGAACTCACTCATATATATATATATATATATATATACACACCTAAGTCTGTTTTTACACGGTAGATTGGTTCCAGAAGAAGCCGTGTAAAAAAAACCGTGTAAAAAGGACATTGATCTTATACAAAAATGGGTGATTTGTTCCTAATCTCTAAAACCTATTAAAATTAGTGAAAAACAAGAATTTTTAAGAACAAGAATTCATGTTTTTTTATTAAATCAAATATATAATGCTATTTTCACAAGCATAGCAATTAATGATAAAAAAGATATGCACTCTAATCTTAAAAGTAATATAAATTAAATGTATGGCAAGTTCAGGAACTAAAAAACTGTGTAGTGAACGAAAAGAATAGGTTATTCAATTTTTAAGGTAATTGATTGATTTCAGACTTTTTTCTTTCATAAATACTTTTTTGTGATATGAACATACTTCGCAAAAATTAAATTTGACAAAAAAAATGAAGTACATAAAATTTCAAATCGTGCTAAATGGAATAAAATCGTGTAAAAAAATTAAAATATTCAATTTTCAAAAACCGTGTTATATCAAAACCGTGTACAAAAAGACCGTGTAAAAACAGACTTAGGTATATATATATATATATATATATATATATATATATATATATATATATATTAACAAAGTCTAATAATCGGGCATAACATCAATAAAAAATATTGTTTTTTATTGATGTTATGCCCGATTATTAGACTTTGTTAATACATATGTCAACATCAAATTCAGAATCATACAATATATATTATATATATATATATATATATATTATATATTTAATTTGAGTTTAATATTCGGGCGTAACATCAATAAAAATAGTATGAGAGTTTTTTTTTAAAGTTTATTTATTTAAAATCCATACGTTTCGGCTAGCATCTTAGCCATCATTCAGTGGTAATCAAATTAACTGTAAAAATTAAAACTAAATAAATTATATGCAAGAAAATTTCATGGAAAAACAATAATAATAATAAAACACTTACAATTTGTATCCTAATGTAGCATATGAAACCATTATTAATCCATGGATGAGTATGTGCATCTTATCAATGTGCACATACTCATACCATGGATTTAATTAATAAGTTAATTTGATTACCACTGAATGATGGCTAAGATGCTAGTCGAAACGTATGGATTTTAAATAAATAAACTTTCTAAAAAAACTCTCATACTATTTTTATTGATGTTACGCCCGAATATTAAACTCATATTAAACATATATATCAACATCAAATTCAAGAATATATATATAGATGTGTGATTGTATAGATGTTGTATAAGGATGTGTGTTGTTTAAATGCTATATACAATGAGGTATTATAAACTCCCATTAGTTGGTATATATTTTTGTCAATACAATCAAACTAGAAGTTTTATACACTTTCCATCCAATCCAAGTCTCTTTTGGTCTTTCGACTTATTGATTACGTTTCAAGTTTTTCAGATTCTTTTTGGATTCTGGATTTTGTGTATAATTGTAAATATACTACTGAGCTTATAGAAAATATCAAATTTCTGCGAGGAGAGATAGAAAAAGAATTAAGTGTTCCTTCTTTGACTTGCTTTTTGAAAAGTTTCAAGTAACATTCGATAAATTAAAGTAAATTTAATAAAAAGTATATATGTAGAGCAGCAGAGCAAGGCACAAGAATTATTATTTCTCTTTTTCTGATGCCATTGTATACTGACTTCATGATTATGTCTTTTTCAAATGTTTATTTATTTTATAGTCACAATTTTAAACGTAGCTAAATTTAAATTCTTAGGGATTTATTTGTGTTTTAAGGCAAAACACCACTTGTACTTATTTTATGTATATATTAATAAATAATAATGAATATTATTATTTTTCAGGCCGTTGCAGTTGCAAGATCCTTGGATGAAGGGACGTCTGTACGTCCGACACAGAAAAGACACATTGGCTGCCATTGAACACTCCACTAGACATAAAGATGTTGTTTAATTTAATTTAGATAAATATATATATATAAGAATGATATACATACACATATATCATTTACCAAATTGTATATTTTCTAGTTATCAAGTTGAAAAAATTTCTCTGCGATGGTAAAAGCAGCTTTATATTTATATAAATATTTGTACATATATATAAATGTCTTTGTAATGATATTTTATTATCATGGCACCATATGAGTGTGTACTTTAGAATCGAGCACAGTGTTTTTGAATCGTTTACTTTAATGAAATGTTTGTCCCTGAAAGTAAACCGACATATCTCTGTAGCTCTAAATATCAAAATATATATAAATATAAATAGTGAACACAAAACTCCAATGTATGTGCATTTATTGTGTAGATGATAAAAATAATATATTGAGAAAATATATATATATATATATATATATATATATATATAGATAAATAGTTGTAAGAGAGATTTAAGAGTTTGTGTTAGTAATATATATATATATATATATATATATATATATATATATATCAATTACCAATTTTATATATAAGAAATTGTATATCACCAATAGGGAACACACAGGAATTTGTCTTAAGTCTGTTTTTATTCTTTCGAACTAATTTAAAACTTTTTAATATTCAATGATATTAAAATAAATTATATATTATCAATACTTATGAGTCAAGACCATGACAAAACATATGATACGATATGATCTCCTTATCTTATCGATTTAGATTTAGTAAGAAACAGGTATTATATTATAGACATATATATATATATATATATATATATAATATATATATATATATAAATAAATATATATATATATATATATATATATATATATATCTGACAGACAAGAATTTGAACCAAATTATTGTTAGTCTCAAAAAATGAAATTTGTGAATATGAATTTAGAGTTAGAGTTAATTAAATAATTGTTTATATATATATATATATATATATATATAATATATATAAACATTATTTATCTATTGATTCCTTTACCCAAGTCTATTATTTTTTTAAAAAAGTATTAGTCAATAAATTAAAGAAAATGTTTATATACATATATAAACCAATAGGAGATGAAATTATTAATTGTTAACTCAAATAAAAAAACTATATCGCAATTGAATGTACCAACACCAGAATTTAGATATTAAATGTATACTGTATTAAATATTAAGAAAAAAACTAATATATTTATATATATATAACAATGCTGGATAGTGATCATTATATATACATATATATATATATATATTATATATATATATATATATATATATATGTAATGATTTCACTATCAAGTATAACTTTCTGAATTGTTAAAAGAGAGTTTTCGATATTATATAAAAAATTGTAATCCCTTTAAATGATAATTAGATGAAAATCCGCCCACTTTATAAATAAATGTAAAGCCTAATTCAACACACCACCAATTATTTAAACAAAAATGTTATAATTCAATGTATATGTATAAATAAATAATTATATATCACTTTATATAATGTATAAAGTCAAATTCGTGGACTGCTATCCATGGATTTTTCTAAACACGTGTTGTACTCGATTTGAAAATGATGTCCTTTTTTGCCAAATTTATAAAGCGATGTATAATTGTTTATGAAAATTGAATAGTTATTAAATGTATATTGAAAATGGCCCACTATATATATAGATATTATAAAGATGATGAAAAGATATGTATATTTTGAAAATAGAATATAAGTGAACGTCTAAAATTACTGATTTGTTTTATTATCTATTAATTATTAATTTATATATATATATATATATATATATATATATATTATATATGTTTATTTTCAGTGAGCAGTATTTTTAAATTAAATGATTTAAAATATAAAATTGAAAGGTATGTTTTGATTAATAATTAATTATGATTATTAATTATATATATAAAATTATTAATATAATCAATTATATATATATATATATATATATATATATATAATAATTATAACAAATTCCTATAAGACTTCCATGGCACACCTCTAATTATAAGAAATTTGTTTTCAAACCCCTAACAGTATATGCAACCTGTTATACGTCATATATACACAATATATATACATATATATATATATATATATGTATGAATGCATTGAATATGTATGTAGTGGTGAAATCATGAATACGTGTGTAGTTTAGGGAGTCCATCGCCAGTTATATATCGGTATATTGAGAGATAATTGCGAGCACGGACGACTCCTTGTCAATTTTGAGGTGACTGTACCAATTTTATTAGGGAGTCCATGCATGGCCTAATAAATATATGGGTGTATAAAGTAGTTAGTAGGATTTTATTGTTGACAAATAATGATTAATTTGACCATTTTAATTGATTAATTATTAAATTTGGAACAGATATGGCAAAAGCGTTAGAATATCTAATAAAACATTGAAAACAAATCCATGGATAGATATCTACGAATTTTTATATACACTTCTCATATACATATACACCTCTATAATTTGAATTATATGTGCGATATATAAATTCCTATAAGATTCTTATAGCGCGCGAGTTCGTCGTTTATAAACGTCTGGCTGTATATGCAACCCTATACACTCCATATATACACGATATATAATTATATGGAACGTCGACATGTATATATATAATCTATTATAAATTTGTATAGACGATATATAAATGTGGACCAGGTTGGGAACGAGATATACGCGTTGTGCATGTGTGGGTGCATCGAATACATATGTAGTGGTGATTTCAAGAATGCATGTGTAGTTTAGGGAGTCCATCGCCAGTTATATATCAGTATATTGAGAAATAATTGCGAGCGCGGACAACTCCTTAACAATTTTGTGGTGACTGTATCAATTTTATTAGGGAGTTCATACACTGCTTAATAAATACATTGAAAAATAGACAATACCGAAAAAAATAAATATACATAGACTGTTTTTAAGTCTTTATAAAATACAAATTAAACCATATAGCAAATTTTATTAAATATACAAATATATATAAAAGAAATTTATGCATTTTAATTTATATTTTATTTAAATCAACATAACATAGTTTACACAATATTAAGCAAATATTATTCAATACATATTACAACAATAATAATAATTTTAGGTCCAGTTTTTAAAGTTTAAACATACTCAGTTCAATTATATATTGCATGAAAATCAATTTTGACAATTTAATTATTATATTCATAAACTATTTGTTCAATAATTGCTAATTGTATATGTAATTTTATTTCTAATTATTATAAAAGAAACATTAGAGTTTGAACAACCCCAAATACACGTGAAATTTTTAAATCATCATTTTGGGTGTTTTCTGAGCAAAAAACGGACAAAATTCTCCCCCTGAAACCCCCCGCTTGAAATCCGTACAACCCTAAAGAATTGTATGCCATCATTCTGCAACCCCTCCGCAACTTTTTCAATTTCCAGTATTTTTTCACCCCACATTTGCCAGAAATCCATTCTCAGTGTCCTCTCATATAGTCGACGGCCATTTTGCATCTCGGTAGCCGAAACGGCTAAAGGACTTCACTTATTTCACCAGTTCAGAAGTCCAGGGTCAACCAGTTCGAATCCCAATCCTGATGATGTGATCTCAATGCAGTTGTCCAGAGCAGATCGTGCGTCCTTCAGTGTACTTGAATGCAGCTGTAAGAAAATAAACGATGAGTTGTGGTTGGATGGATAATTAATAAGATATTAAAGACAAAATAGAAGTCGTTATGAGAACTCAAACGCATGTTTTGTGTAACGACTGCATGGACAAGGCCGTTTAGTAGCATTTGTTAGATGATGCACTCTGCAGTTCGAATCTTCTGATGAGAATTGAAGAGAAATAATAATTATTTTTCATAAAGTTCAGTACCTCAAACTAGACAAAAGACTTTCTCATTAAATTTTTTTCGCTTAAGAAATGAATAGCCAAGGTCGTTAAGTAGCAACAGCGGTTAATCCAGCCCAACGGTGCTGTAGTTCGAATCTTCAAATAACAGATAAATCTAGTTGCATTAGAATGTATAGAACAGTGCAAGTTCGAGACGTAATAACGATATTCAATTT
>NW_020537758.1:1551061-1583608 GCF_003426905.1 Ctenocephalides felis | reverse complement strand
TATTAGAAAAAAAAAAAAAAAATTCACAAAGTTATGAGCAGTCAAAGTGGAAGTTCCCAAAAAAAGAGGATGTCCTGGCGTACATGATTCCAACCTCCTGGTGATTTGAAACATAAAAAATAGATGGATTCTTAATTATAATAGATTGCCGCTATCGTATGAACCTTGGATAAGTTAAAAAAATTGTTTTTGTTTGAATGCGCGGCAGTTTGAAAAAAAAATTATTTTTTTTCATGTTTTTTTTTAACAATTCCGAATTTTTTAAAAATACTAAATGAAAAGTTATAGTTTTGGGAAAGGTCTATGCGTTAAAGCGATGTATAGAGAAGATCCTCTCCAAATTTGAAGTAAATCGGTTCATTAGAACTCGAGAATTCCTTACCGCCAGCTCGAAAAAAGAGTTCCGAGAGAAAACGCGTTCAAAGTTTTGAGACTCGGTCGGACCCGAACCGAGGCCACGTCACTAAACGGATATAACTCAGGAAATAATAGTAATTTTGAAAAATCCTTTTAATGACATATTTTTGAATAACTAAACTTTGAAAATATGAAAAAAAAAATTTTTCGATTTTTTCAAAATTCTACAGTAGAATACCCCCTTAATGGTCCAACACAGATATCTCGTAAACAAATAAAATCAGATTTTTTTTAACAAAAATATTTTATAGTAGAGGGCAAAAAATGTATAAATTCATAACCAGCCATCACCTTTATTCTTATGACTTTGCTATCAGAAGATAAGCAGCACATGAGTGGGATAAAAAGGACCAGCAGAACCTTTACATTGGCAAAGGTGTAAGCAATATGATAGTAAAGTTTAAAAAAAGCAATTTTACAAGAGATTATTTAAATAAATTGTTATTCCGGCTCGTCTGATGAATACTTCTGACCAATAGCAGATCAATGTGATATACTGTGCTATCTTTGTAACAAATGTACCCACAGAATTAATATTTTGCATTGCTTCAATAATGTAGCGTAAAATCTCTTTAAAATTTAATAGAAGAAATTGCATCTGTTTGCTCCTGGTTGTCCCACTTTACCCCGTATGTGAGGTAAAATGGATCAGATACCAAATTTAAAAAAATCGTAAAAAAATAATATTTATATAATTAGGAATTATGTGAATTTTTTTCTATACATAGTTCGATAAATGCTTGTTCGATGTGTGTTATGTGTTGCAAGGATGTTCATTGGGTTTAGACAGTATAATTACTGAAAGTCAAATTGGACCTTTGTGCCCCGCTCTATACCCTGTCAATTTTATTTTACATTAAATTTTAATATGTGTCATTTTTATTTTTAATTAAAATGCACGTATAGGCTTTTCTTTTAAATTATTGAAACATGTAACATATTTACATATTAAAAAGTTTTTCTTCAGTATGTTGACCGGTTAGTATGACGAGATTTCGGCGTCCCTTCGATATCATACTAAGCGGATTCTACTGTAGATGCAATAGTAAAATTATATTAAGAACGATTTTAATTTTTTTGTTTTTGTATTTTAGGTTCTATAAGAACAGCAGATACAAATTCGGATTCCTTACATTCCCTTTCGAGTGACTCAGAAACTTGCAGCTGTCCAGCTACGAGTAACGGTGAATATTAAATTTTTATTTAATTCAGAAACTTTGAAATAAATTCTAAACTAGTGTAAAGTAAATTTTAAATTGCTGGAACTCCCCGTACCGTAATGAAATATTCGAGAAATATTAATTGCTGTAACTTATATATGTTTACATGAAAAGTAAAGAACAGAACTTAAAAAATCGGAGTTAGAATGAAAGACCTTATCTTATATTTCTAAGAATTATATAAACTGAATTGTTAAGTTAAAATTATCTATTTAAAGTATATAATTGAGCTTTAGAGCATTAGCTAGAATTAAAATCCGAATTTTTTGCTATTCAAATAAAATATTTCTTGGAAATTAAAAAAAAATTGAAAATTTTTTTTCCCAAAAGTAATCGTTTTGTCAACATAAGCAGAATTATTTAAATCGCATGTTTAGTTTTCTCGAAAACTACCATTTTTGCACATTTAGCTCGGGTTCTCCGAAACGGTCGGACCTGCCTTTGCCAAAAACTTAACAAGAAAATAAAACAAGCATAAATTGAAAAATTAAATGAATTGGATACTGTTGAACTAAAAAAAGAATATTTTTGACAATTTTTCTTCTAAAAAAATCGTTGATTAAACTAATACATAAAAGTACCTTTGATCGAACCAGTGCAAATATAAAAAATTAAATTCTATGTATATATTTTATTTGGTCAGCAGTATCCAATAAAATTGATTAACAAAAATTCCATTAATTATAAACTAATTAAAAATAATTGCCATATATAAACCAAAAGTCTGCAAAATGATATGTAAATTTGCATTCGCATTCGAAGTGATTTGTATTGTGTGAATAATACTATTAAGTGGTAAAATATTATATAATTACTAACAAAAATAATTTACATTGTAATTTGTGATTATTTTGGCAAAAGAAATCTGCAGAAGAGTTCAAACAGAAAATTCATATATATTCAGTGTATATATTTATTATAAATATGTTGTAACTCTTAAACGGTTAATGAAATATTTGGCAAATTTGTACAAAATTAAATTGTTTATAAAATTGTCTAACATTATAAAGCCTTGCCGCAACTCATGTACTTTTAAAATCGACCCTAACATAGATATTGCAAAAAGCACATGAAAATGTATTTGCTCGTTAATGTTTGTCTTGTAACTTTTATACGTTTGTTTGATTCTTAGTGAAATATTTGGCAAATTTGTACAAAATTAAATTGTTTATAAAATTGTCTAACATTGTAAAGGCCTACAGCAACTCGGTATAATATAAAATCAACCCTTAACATAGATATTGCAACAAAGGGCTTGAAAATGTATTTGCTTGTGAATTGATAACGTGTTAATGTTTGTCTTGTAACTTTAATACCTTTCGTTTGATCCAAGTGAAAAATTTGGCAAATTTGTACAGAATTAAATTGTTTATAATATTGTCTAACATTGAAAAACACTACAGCAACTCGGTATACTTTAAAATCGACCCTTAACATAGATATTGCAACAAAGGGCTTGAAAATGTATTTTCTCGTGAATTGATAATGCGTTTTTGTTTGTCTTGTAATTTTAATAATAATTTGTACAAAATTAAATTGTTTATAATATTGTCTAACATTATAAAGCCGTACAGCAACTCGGTATGCTTTAAAATCGACCCTAAACTTAGATATTGCAACAAGGCGCATGAAAATGTATTTTCTTGTCAATTGATAATGCGTTTTTGTTTGTCTTGTAACTTTTATACCGTTTGTTTGATTCAAGTGAAATATTTGGCAAATTTGTACAGAATTAATTTGTTTATTTAAAATCGACCCTAAACATAGATATTCCATTCATTTTTTCTGAGGTGTGCTAAAATGCTGTGAAACCGAAGACATGCAAAAATTTTCAATTTCGATTTTTAAATAAGACATTAAAGTCTTGATTAACAAAAATAAATTGTAAAAAAAAAAAAAAAAATCGATTTTTGGACATTTACAATAACTCTACGGGAAGTTAAAAAATTATATCTATTTTTAAAAATATAGTTTGATAAGTGAATTTAAGCATTTAATAATTGATCTTAGATTTTTCTTTATTTTAGTCAACTTGAAATCGGCAGGGCGTGGATACAGACATCATGGTAAGGAAAATATCTATTATGTACTAAAATAATGTAAATTTTGTTTTTTATATTCATATTCAATTTCATTTCCAGTTTCCACCTTAAACACAGGAGGTTCCAAAAGCCTTTGCAGCATCACGGATAGTCCTTCAGACACCAAACGCAACCCAGAAACCATTTCCAGAAGCCACTTTTCCAAAAGACAACCTGAAACTAAACGACCAGCCTTGGAGCTTCTCAAAAGTCCAGGCGATTCCAAAAATACCAAAATTTCCAACGATGATAAATCAGCAGGAGTGACTCGTAATGCTGCCAGTGCTGGTGGTAAGAAGTATTTGGACTTTGGATCGTCCAAGAGTGAATCCGGTCCTGTTTTTGAACCAGGATGTGGATCAGTGAAGAGCTATGTGAGGTCCTTGAACAGATCCTGTGAGAATTTGACTCGGGTCAACGATTTGACCACTGTTCGAGGAAATTTGGACACGGTGAGGGAATTGAGGAGAACTAATACCAAGTGAGATAGAAAATATTGATTAAATAAATTGTTTTCGACAAAAAAAATTATAAGTGCTGGATTTTTTTCAGGTCTGTCGATCAACAAACAGTATTACAACAAACCATACAGTATTTACGGCCAACTTTAGAAGCCGAGATGCAAACTCTTTCGTCTTCGGGGAAGGAAAATTTTAAAATTCATAGGTGAGTCGAAGAAATTTGTCTAAATATGCTGAATTCTAAATGTTTCTATTGTCCCTTTAGGTCTGATAAAGTGAATCATCTATCAATAGCATCAAGTCTTCAAAATTCACCAAAAAAACAGAACTTCTTAACGGATTTCAACTCCTCGAGCACCACAAAAAGTGTATCAGAACCTTGCTCGAAAGTGAGCTCACCAGAAAGAGGAAGGAGTGCTGCTTCAGCAGACGAGGATTGTGATAGTTCGAGTGATATTGATAAACAAATCTTATCCGGGAGCCCCGTGCACCCTCAACAAGGAATCATACAGGTAATAATATAAAAATATGATAAAGCAGGCATTTTTGATATTGAAAGAGTTTTTGTCATTATGTGAATTTAGAGCATTTTTGTACATTTTGTTAAACGTATTAAAATTTTTGTTCTAGACACTTTAAGTTATTTGCATTATTGAAAACAAGATAAAATTTACTAGAATTTGTTATAATTTGTTGTATACACTTGGATAACAAAATTTTGAATAAGTTGTAGTTGAAATACGGACTTATATTTAGTATTCTTATAATTTGCAATACATGGATTAGGTACATTTTTTTACTTTTCTTCAAATATCTTTTAATTTTCATTCCGGACATTATAATTTGCTTACGTTACTAAAAACTAGATGAAATTTACAAACATTTAGTAAAAATTTTATGTTTTCTCGACGTTTCAAGCCATTCTGAATCTAATGAGACCAAATTTGGAAAAAGTATGTGTGTGTGTGAACAGATTTTTTGCCGTAAATCGACGTTTTCTCAAAAATGGCTGGACCGATTTCAAACATTTAAAAGCCATTCGATGTATCTCGATGAGGACTAGCGTTTATCAAATTTGCCCGACTATCAGCAAAGCCGTTTCTTTGTAAATAGCAGAAAAGTGAAAAAAATTTTGTCCACGTTTTAGCCCGCAGTTATGAATCGATCTTGAAAATAAAAAACCGTTCGAAAGATATTGATTGGGAATCGTGCTGATTAGTTGTTGGTAGAGATCGGCCGGGCCGTTTTCTTGTAATAAAGTGTTAAAAAAATTTTTGTCGACGATTTTCATTATTATTTTTTTGACGGTAGATACCATAGTCTTCTAGATCATACTAAAATATTACGGCCCTACGATAATTGGTTTAACTTTGAAAATTCGTCAAAGTTTGCAAAAATTGGTATCGTCTTTTTGGCATTTGTCAAAATTAGACCTTTCATTGACGTTTTCTCAAAAACGCCTGAACCGATTTCAGAAATTTAAAAGCCATTTGATGTATTTCGATGAGGACTATCGTTTGTCAGTTTTGTGCGACGATCTGCCAAGCCCTTTCTTTGTAATTTGAAATTAATTTATTAATTTCAATAATTAATTTGGAAAAAAGTGTTAAGCCTTTCGTCCACATTTAATGTCATCCTACCGAACCAATTTTAATAAATCAAAAACTGTTCGAAAGATATTAGTTGGGAATGACACTGATTAGTTTCAGGTGAAAATGTACCAAGCCGTTTTCTTGTAATTAACTGTTGAAAAAAAAAGCTGATTTTTATGGATTTTTTTTAGCGATATGTATCATGGTCTTATAGAACTTACTAAAATATAAGGTTGTCAAATATCTCCCTTCCGCCTTTTTGTATTATAAACCAAGAGCAAAAAAGCGGAAGGGAGATATTTGACAACCTAATATTACGGCTTTACGACAAGTAGTTTACTTCTTAAATTTATCAAAGTTAGAGAAAATGAGTAGTTTTTTTGACGTTAGCTAAAATTAAAATTAAACGATTTACTTGGTATAACGATATAGTACTTGGTCTTAATAAACATACTAAACTATCAAAATCCTACGGAAACTGGTTCAAAATATATTAATTGTTGATTTTTGAAAAGTTGCTTTTTGAAAATACTCCGAGTTAACGGAGTAATTCTCTCGGAATACTTCTAATCACTCATAAATTAATTTGTTTATTATTCATTAGGTCGATTATTTAAACATATCGGGAAGTTCATGTAACTTGCCTCAAGGCTAAATACCAAACCAACTAGTTTCTTTTAAATTTCATCCACGTAGAAGGCCGGAATCACTGCAGTAATAAAGGAGCTTTTTTTCGCGCCGTTGGAGATCGACGATAACTTAAAAACTATTTAATTTTTTTCTTCAAAAATTTTACTATGTATTCTTAAAACATTTGTAAATATATTCCTAAAATTTTGAAATGATTGATAAAGTAGTATTTTTAATATAAATTTCCAAAAATCACCTTTCTTTTAGGCGGTTACACTAGTTGTGCCCTTTAAGGGGGTATTCTACTGTAGAATTTTGAAAAAATCAAAAAAATTTTTTCTTCATATTTTCAAAGTTTAGTTATTCAAAAATATGTCATTGAAAGGATTTTTCGAAATTACTATTATTTTCTGAGTAATATCCGTTTTAGTGACGTGGCTTCGGTTCGGGTCCGACCGAGTCTCAAAACTTTAAACGCGTTTTTCTCGGAACTGCTTTTTTCGAGCTGGCGGTAAGGATATCTCGAGTTCTAATGAACCGATTTACTTCAAATTTGAAGAGGATCTTCTCTATACATCGCTTTATCGCATGGACCTTTCTCAAAACTATAACTTTTCATTTAGTATTTTTAAAAAATTCGGAATTGTTAAAAAAAACATGAAAAAATTTTTTTTTCAAACTGCCGCCATTCAAACAAAAAATTTTTTTTAACTTATCCAAGGTTCATACGATAGCGGCATCTATAATAATTAAGAATCCATCTATTTTTTATGTTTGGGATCACCAGGAGGGTTGGAATCATGCACGCCAGAACACCCTCTTTTTTTTGAGCCCCCACTTTGACTGCTCATAACTTTGTGAATTCTAATTTTTTTTCTTTAATATTTTTTTTATGTAATTATAAAATATCAATAAACAAATGACAAAAAAATCGATAGTAAAAATATTATTTGTTTCCTTTATACAGCGCTTCAAAAACCGGGCAAAATTCATGCTTCTACAGTAGAATACCCCCTTAAACAAAAAATTCTCTATCAAATATCTCGTTCAGGTCTACGCTGCCTACGACACCGGCCTGGCAACGGGTGCTTCTCTTCGGCTCCGTGTCACTAATCGCACGAGCGCCGCAGAGGTCGTCGAGCTGGTCGTCCGCCAACTGCACGTCGCCAGCGTCCTCCGCGGCGGACGGGGCCTCCTTAACGGCAAGACCAACATCCCGAACACGTCCAGGGGACTCAGTCTGCCGGGAGATAAATTTCCTGCCACGTCCAAAACTCATCAGCCCCCATCTGAACTGACGACGACCACTACTACATATCCGACGAGGCCGACGTTTTTCACGAGCGAGCTGAAGACCAACAGGCCGAGTGGAAGTAAATTTGGTGCGAGTGCTGCAGGAGATGGTAAGAATTTGAATCTGAGCGCTCTGTCGGGAGGCGTTAAGGAGAAGGCTAAGGAGTTTTGTCTGGTTGCCGTTATCGGAGCCAGGGAGAGGAGGCTGAGAGATGATTTCAGGTAATTGATCATTGTAATTGATTCTGGAATTGTTTGTATATATTGTGTAAATTATGTGTGTGTTAGTTGAAATTTGATATTTTCTTAACGATGTTTTAAAAACGACTATACCGATTTCAAAAATTTAAAAATCATTCGATGTATCTCAATAAGGACATATTTGTTATATATATATATATATATATATATATATATATATAAATAAGTCGGGTTTTCCTTCCTGACGAAATAACTCCAGAACGCACGAACAGATTTCGACAATTTTGCATTCGTTGGAAAGGTCTCGGGCTCCACAAGGTTCATAGCTAAGAAAATTAGTGGTGCATGGCATGGTGCCCTAATGCAAATTGCTGGAACTTCACGCACCGTAATTAAAAATTCGAGTAATAACAATAGTGAAAATTATCAGAATTATGCTTGGTTAAGCCAACGAGCAATTCTTGCCGCAAAGAATAATGATGTACACGCACTGGATTTCACCATTCAATCAAAAATTGCTGGCGATTTGGTGACATACCAATGATTCCGACTGGTCTTCCGTTTGACTTCAAACGATTGCAATTTCCAGTTCGCTTTGCGTTTGCAATAACAAGTCGCAAGGCCATTCGCTTAGTGTTTGCGGGATAAATTTCAAATAGATTATTTAGAAAATCATTGTTTTTCGCATGGGCAGTTATACGTTGCCTGTTCACGAGTTGGAAATCCATCCGTTTTGTTTGTGTTAACGTCAGACCAAAAAACAAAAAATGTGGTTTACCAAAGAGCACTTCAATGGAACGGATAATTTGCGGATTCACTTTCATTTACTTAGAGAAGTTCAACTAAAAAACACTTCATTTTTGTAATCGAAATAAATTCATTACTGTTGTATAATAAAATCAAATTTTTTTTTTCAAATATAAAACAAACAAAAAATTTCTTCATCTTTCTCACGAAACCATCTGGTCGCGAAACGGAGTTCGTCGGGTTTGCTAGTATATATACGAGGTCTGTTCAAAAAGTTTTCGTAATTTTCGTTTTTTCAAAAAAATATTTATTTATTCGTCTACATTAATGTGGTCCCCTTCAAAGTAGTCCCCCCCAGATATAATACACTTATGCCAGCGTTTTTTCCAATTTTCGAAGCACCCTTGATATTCACTTTTTGATATGTCCTTGAGCACTCTCGGCGATTTTCTTCAATCGAGGAAAACCGCCGTCCTTTCATGGGTCTCTTCAACTTTGGGAATAGGAAAAAGTCACACGGAGCCATATCTGGTGAATTTTTGCACTTTGCAACACTTTATTTCATTTTTTACGCAAAATTTAATACAAATTCTTTGACTTTTTCAATTCTTCCATTGTAAAAATCGCCGAGCTCAGAAAAACACGTCGAACCTTAGCGACTACCACAGACAAAGTAAACAGTGAATATAGCTGAAAATTTCATCATACTTTAGGGGCATGTATACCAACACAATAAAAAAAAAAATTTGACAATCAGACACTCCAGACCCGCGAAATTTAATTATTAGTAATTCCGGGTACTTTTTGAACAGACCATGTATATATATATTTAATTTGAGTTTAATATTCGGGCGTAACATCAATAAAAATAGTATGAGAGCTTTTTAAAAAAGTTTATTTATTTAAAATCCATACGTTTCGGCTTGCATCTTAGCCATCATTCAGTGGTAATCAAATTAACTATAAAAATTGAAACTAAATAAATTATATGTAAGAAAATTTCATGGAAAAACAATAACAATAATAATAATAATAAAACACTTACAATTTTGTATCCTAATGTAGCATATGAAACCATTATTATTCCATGGTATGAGTATGTGCATCTTATCAATGTGCACATACTCATTAAGGTAATTTGATTACCACTGAATGATGGCTAAGATGCTAGTCGAAACGTATGGATTTTAAATAAATAGAGATAGAAAAAGAATTAAGTGTTCCTTCTTTGACTTGCTTTTTTAAAAGTTTCAAGTAACATTTGATAAATTAAAGTAAATTTAATAAAAAGTATATATGTAGTGCAGCAGAGCAAGGCACAAGAATTATTATTTCTCTTTTTCTGATGCCATTGTATACTGACTTCATGATTATGTCTTTTTCAAATGTTTATTTATTTTATAGTCACAATTTTAAACGTAGCTAAATTTAAATTCTTAGGGATTTATTTGTGTTTTAAGGCAAAACACCACTTGTACTTATTTTATGTATATATTAATAAATAATAATGAATATTATTATTTTTCAGGCCTTTGCAGTTGCAAGATCCTTGGATGAAGGGACGTCTGTACGTCCGACACAGAAAAGACACATTGGCTGCCATTGAACACTCCACTAGACATAAAGATGTTGTTTAATTTAATTTAGATAAATATATATATATAAGAATGATATACATACACATATATCATTTACCAAATTGTATATTTTCTAGTTATCAAGTTGAAAAGAATTTCTCTGCGATGGTAAAAGCAGCTTTATATTTATATAAATATTTGTACATATATATATATAAATGTCTTTGTAATGATATTTTATTATCATGGCACCATATGAGTGTGTACTTTAGAATCGAGCACAGTGTTTTTGAATCGTTTACTTTAATGAAATGTTTGTCCCTGAAAGTAAACCGACATATCTCTGTACCTCTAATTATCAAAATATATATAAATATAAATAGTGAACACAAAACTCCAATGTATGTGCATTTATTGTGTAGATGATAAAAATAATATATTGAGAAAGTATATATAGATATATACTCGTATATATATATAGATAAATAGTTGTAAGAGAGATTTAAGAGTTTGTGTTAGTAATATATATATATATTTATATATATATATATATATCAATTACCAATTTTATATATAAGAAATTGTATATCACCAATAGGGAACACACAGGAATTTGTCTTAAGTCTGTTTTTATTCTTTCGAACTAATTTAAAACTTTTTAATATTCAATGATATTAAAATAAATTATATATTATCAATACTTATGAGTCAAGACCATGACAAAACATATGATACGATATGATCTCCTTATCTTATCGATTTAGATTTAGTAAGAAACAGGTATTATATTATAAACATATATATATATATATATATATATAAATATATATATATATATAAATATATATATATATATATTATATATATATATATATATATCTGAAAGACAAGAATTTGAACCAAATTATTGTTAGTCTCAAAAGATGAAATTTGTGAATATGAATTTAGAGTTAGAGTCAATTAAATAATTGTTTATATATATATATATATATATAAACAATTATTTATCTATTAATTCCTTTACCCAAGTCTATTATTTTTTTAAAAAAGAATTAGTCAATAAATTAAAGAAAATGTTTATATACATATATAAACCAATAGGAGATGAAATTATTAATTGTTAACTCAAATAAAAAAACTATATCGCAATTGAATGTACCAACACCAGAATTTAGATAATAAATGTATACTGTATTAAATATTAAGAAAAGAAACTAATATATTTATATATATATATATAACAATGCTGGATAGTGGATCATATATATATATATATATATATATATATATATATATATATATATATATATATATATATATATGTGTGTAATAATTTCACTATCAAGTATAACTTTCTGAATTGTTAAAAGAGAGTTTTCGATAATATATAAAAAATTGTAATCCCTTTAAATGATAATTAGATGAAAATCCGCCCACTTTATAAATAAATGTAAAGCCTAATCAACACACCAATTATTTAAACAAAAATGTTATAATTCAATGTATATGTATAAATAAATAATTATATATCACTTTATATAATGTATAAAGTCAAATCCGTGGACTGCTATCCATGGATTTTCTAAACACATTGTACTCAATTTGAAAATGATGTCCTTTTTGCCGAATTTATAAAGCGATGTATAATTGTTTATGAAAATTGAATAGTTATTAAATGTATATTGAAAAATGGCCCACTATATATATAGATATTATAAAGATGATGAAAAGATATGTATATTTTGAAAAATAGAATATAAGTGAACGTCTAAAATTACTGATTTGTTTTATTATCTATTAATTATTAATTTATATATATATATATATATATATATATATATATATATATATGTTTTATTTTCAGTGAGCAGTATTTTTAAATTAAATGATTTAAAATATAAAATTGAAAGGTATGTTTTGATTAATAATTAATTATGATTATTAATTATATATATAAAATTATTAATATAATTAATTATATATACATATATATATATATATATATATATATATAATAATTATAACAAATTCCTATAAGACTTCCATGGCACACCTCTAATTATAAGAAATTTGTTTTCAAACCCCTAACAGTATATGCAACCTGTTATACGTCATATATACACAATACATATACATATATATATATATATATATATATTATATATATATATATACACCTCTATAATTATATGAGCCATATATAAATTCCTATAAAAATCTCATAGTCCACATGAGTCCTTTATAAATTTGACTTCGAACGCCTAGCTGTATATGCAACCCAACACACTCCATATATACACGATATATAATTATAAGGAAAGTCGCCATGTATATATATAAATCTCTTATAAATTTGTATGGACGATATATAAATGTGGACTGGGTTGGGAACGAGATATACGCGTTGTGCATGTATGAGTGCATTGAATATGTATGTAGTGGTGAAATCATGAATACGTGTGTAGTTTAGGGAATCCATCGCCAGTTATATATCAGTATATAGAGAAATAATTGCGAGCACGGACAACTTCTTAACAATTTTTAGGTGACTGTACCAATTTTATTAGGGAGTCCATGCCTTGCCTAATAACTATATGGGTGTATAAAGTAGTTAGTAGGATTTTATTGTTGACAAATAATGATTAATTTGACAATTTTAATTGATTAATTATTAAATTTGGAACAGATATGGCAAAAGCGTTAGGATATCTATTAAAACATTGAAAACAAATCCATCGATAGATATTTACGAATTTTTATATACACTTCTCATATACATATACACCTCTATAATTTGAATTATATGTGCGATATATAAATTCCTATAAGATTCTTATAGCGCTCGAGTCCGTCGTTTATAAACGCCTAGCTGTATATGCAACCAAACACACTCCATATATACACGATATATAAAATATAAGGAACCTCGTCATGCATATATATATATAAATCTCTTATAAATTTGTGGACTGGGTTGGGAACGAGATATACGCGTTGTGCATGTGTGGGTGCATCGAATACATATGTAGTGGTGATTTCATGAATGCATGTGTAGTTTAGGGAGTCCATCGCCAGTTATATATCAGTATATATAGAGATAATTGCGAGCACGGACGGCTCCTTAACAATTTGAAGCTGACTGTACCAATTTTATTAGGGAGTCCATACACTGCTTAATAAATACATTGAAAAATAGACAATACCGAAAAAAATAAATATACATAGACTGTTTTTAAGTCTTTATAAAATACAAATTAAATCATATACCAAATTTTATTAAATATACAAAATATATATAAAAGAAATTTATGCATTTTAATTTATATATTTATTTAAATCAACATAACATAGTTTACACAATATTTTAAGCAAATATATATTTAATACATATTACAACAATAATAATAATTTTAGGTCCAATTTTTATAAGTTTAAACATACTCAATTCAATTATATATTGCATGAAAATCAATTTTGACAATTTAATTATTATATTCATAAACTATTTGTTCAATAATTGCTAATTGTATATGTAATTTCATTTCTAATTATTATAAAAGAAAACATTAGAGAACAACCCCAAATACACGTGAAATTTTTAAATCATCATTTTGGGGTGTTCTGAGCAAAAAACGGACAAAATTCTCCCCCCTGGAACCCCCCGCTTGAAATCCGTACAACCCTAAAGAATTGTATGCCATCATTCTGCAACCCCTCCGGCAACTTTTTCAATTTCCAGTATTTTTTCACCCCCACATTTGCCAGAAATCCATTCTCAGTGTCATCCCATATAGTCGACGGCCATTTTGCATCTCGGTAGCCGAAACGGCTAAAGGACTTCACTTATTTCACCAGTTCAGAAGTCCAGACTGATCCAGTTCGAATCCAAGTCCTGATGGCGTGGTTTTAGTCCAGTTGTTCACATCAGACTGTTTGGGCTCCAGGAGACTTGAATGAAACTGTAAGAAAATAAACGATAAGTTGTGATTGGAAAATTAATAAGGTATCAAAGACAAAATAGAAGTCGTTATGAGAACTCAAACACATGTTTTGTGTAACAACTGAGTGGACAAGGTCGTTTAGTAGCAGTTGTTAGATGATGAACTCTGTAGTTCGAATCTCATTTGTTTTTTCATAAATAAGTACCTCAAACTAGACAAAAGACTTTCTCATTAAATTTTTTTCGCTTAAGAAATGAATAGCCGAGGTCGTTAAGTAGCAACAGCAATTATCCAGCTAAAATGGTGCTGTAGTTCAAATCTTCAAATAACAGATAAAAACTAGTTATATTGGAATGTATAGAACAGTGCAAGTTCGAGACGTAATAACGATATTCAATTTTCAAAAATCTTTAAATCCTCGTAATAGACAAAAGGCATTTCCATTAAAAATAGTTATTATCAAGCGACTAAATAGCCAAGAGCGTTAAGTGGTCGTCGTGGTAGTTGGAAGTGCGTAGGATCGATCCCAGAAGAAGTAAATCTATGTAGATGAAAAATAACTGGTGTAAAGTTTTTCAAAATGATCAAATGTTAGTTCAAAGAAATAAATTCAGATGGCGGATTGATTAAATTTAAATAGCTATAGTGGAGCGCCTGATGCAAAGGTCTTCGCAAAACACTTGGAGCTGTCAACCTTCAACAGTCCTTCCTGAATTAGACAAAAGCGTTTCCAAAAAAATTAGTCTTCTGTATCAATCGGATAGCCGAGAACGTTTAGTCGTCGACATCACGTTGACTGGGTGAAGGTGCCTCGGATCGAATCCCAAAGACTCGGGTAAAAAATTCGAATCCTAGTTTTTCGGAATCGGCAAATATTAGTTCAAAAATTCAATTGTAGAGGGCGCATTTCGACCTTGACACTTAGAATATTTCTGAAAACTCAAGTCTCGCACTTGACTGTAATAGAAATACATAAAGAGAGAGATGACGAAGGTAGAGGAGGAACTGGGAAAAGAGAAGGGTAGACAAGGGTGATGAATAAGAGAGATGTGTGTGATACATATTCTTTATTAAAATTCAATATTAATACAATATAGGAATAAAAATAACTTTTATCATCAATAACTTAAATAGCCGAGTGGTTTAAGGGACCGCATACTCGGTGAAATCGCTCTGGAGGCAGGCACAAGGTGAGCAGGATCAAATCCGGCTGAAGGCGACGACGAGCAACTCTGAAGCAGAAAAAATGGAGCAGTGCTGGTGAATGGCTGTTGGCGAGCGCAAAGGGTCCTGAAACGAACACACAAAGTGATGGTCAACCTGAGGTCCATGATGCGAGAGGGTTACACGCAGAGAGACACATTGCGGAAGATGCATGCCGAGCCCCCAAAAATCTACCCAGAAACCACAACATGCGAAAAAAACACCAAAAAAGAAAAAAAAAATGTGAAAAAAAGCGAAAAAAAGGGGAAAAAAAGGGAGAGAGGAGGAGGAGGAGGAGGAAGGGGGAGGTGGAGAGCCTAAAAAAAAAACCCCCTTAAGTCCCAGGTCAATTTTTATCTTTTCTGTTCAGCGTTGAAACTTTTTTATGTTTTTTAGTGTTCCCTCACACCAATTCCCAAAACCAACACTCGAATGAAATGAAGTCCACGTTGAAATTTTCACAACGAGAAAAAATTACTGGGACTTAGTTAAAATATTTAACTTTGCCCCAATAAAATTTTCTCGTTGTGAAATATTCAATGTGAGCCTCATTCATTCGAATGTTGGCTTTGGGATAATACAGCATGCAAAAATAACTCGTCTGTCTTAATTGAAAAGGTTTCAGAAAATTTGGACTTAGAAAAAAAAAATATCTGAAAGGACTTAGAAAAAAAAAAATTATTCGAAAGAATTATAATCAGAAAATTTGGACTTAGAAAAAAAAATTATTCTAAAGAATTATAATCAGAAAATTAGGACTTAGAAAAAAAAATATTCGAATGAATTATTAATCGATGAATTGAAATGATATTAAACGAATCAAAATTGTTTATACGACTTGATAAAACATGTGAAACCTTTACAATTAATCGAGACACAAACAAATACAGTTGACTTGAACAATATTCAAAGCATTGGAAAAAGATATAAAAGATTTCAAGAAAACTTATAAAATGAAATATTAAAAAATGCTCAGAAACTTGAAAACTGAATTCGTCGAACATGTTAATATTTATAAATTGAATGTAATAATTGAATCAAATATTATACTTGTACGAAATCAAACGTTGTATAATCATTCTTATCTTATTCAAATATTATACTTGTACGTTTTGTATAATCATTCAAGTCAACTCTTCGAAAATTTGATTGCATGTCTTGATCAAAATTGTTTTCAGCAATGAAATAATAAAAAGCTATATTTAGCAATGTACCAGTATCATCACATAAATTGAAAACAAAATTACTAAATTACAATGTAAGACTTATAAAAGTTGCATTTGATTAACAGTTTGGAAATTCGTAAGTATTTTGATCAAAACCAGCAATCGTGTTGTCATCAATGAGAATGTGCATGCAATCAATATCGCTACAGGGAAAACACATGACTCTTGATAATAGAAATAAAATTCTAAAATTAATGTAAAAATGTGAAAAATCTCTTCAGAAATGTAATAAAACAGAAAACAAAATCCCCAAAGTGTAGTAAAAAAAGATAATTTTGTAATAAGTAGCTTTTCCTTTACAAAATAGAAAAAAATCCTTGCTAATGTGGGATATTATTGCTGTTGAGATGCTATCTGATAAACAGACTCTTCAGAACTAGAGTTCTATCTGAAATACCATTAATTTAGGAGTTCCTCAAGGGTGTATGCTAGGACCCCTTCTGTATATCCTATACACAAATGATATTCAGACAAAACATTGGCTGAAGATACTACAATCATCAGGATAGCAAATTAACAATGATATGCATCAGCACTCGAAAAGTAGCTCAACAAATAAATGAAACCAAATCTAATCATATTAATTTTGCAACAAGAAATTGGAGAAACCTTTCCTCATAGTCTTATTTAAAGAATAATACTATATTTTGATTTACTATTTATGAAATTATAATAAAAAACTAATAAGTTTCAATTAATACATAAGAGAAGTAAAAACTATTGCATAATATTGATTTAAATAATTTATAAAACACACTTGCTGAAAAGTGAATCAAGATGTTTTCCCCGTAGTGAATTGTACAAAATCATTTTTATGCTTGTAGAACATCACTTGCAAATAATAATAATTTAACAAAGTGTATCTAATATATCAGATTGATATCACAAAATTGCAAATGATATTCGATATTTTTGCACACACGTCTGCTAAAGTAGTACTTGAGATAAATAAAGAATAAATTGTATTATTCCATCTTCACTGAAATTGCAAAAACAATGTTTAGTATCATGTCAATCATAAATCTTTATTAACTAAATTGTAAATCATATTATAATAGAATAAAGCAAAATGGGTTCAAACTATAGATGTAAGATTCTGTAGTAATATTACTATGTAATTACTTTAAATAAAAGAAATAAAAATTTAGCAGATGCATATGCATAAAATACTAATGATGCACGAGTCAGCAAATATTCACTGAAATACATACAGGCTGTTTTGATTTATACAATACAAATACAAGAAACTATTTGTTATGTGCTTGAGAACATTATCAGAGCAATATTTGTTGTACGATAAAATCCTGTATCTTATTCCAGAGAACTATTCATTGACACGTTGTGTAAAAAGATTGCTTCGACTCACATTGACGTTTCCACAATGATGCATAGAATTAAATCCAAATCTCCTCCTCATAATGAATCCTCCAAAGCATCTGCTAGAAGTTCCAAAGCCGAGCACTTGTAAATCACTACATTACATTACTTTGGACACTGACTTTATACATATAATTTACAATATGCAAATGTCCAAGTGGAGTCTTCGTGACTCAATACACGACACTTCGCGACGAACACATCAGAGACTTTTGTGAGAATTGGCGACTTAGAATTTGACAATATACAGATATATTACAAAAGTACTTGCAGCCTTACATACATCTATACATATTTGATATTTGCATATATGAATATATCATTATATAAAGGATACATTGGAAGCTGTAAATAAAGTATTTGGTTATAAAATTGATTGGAATTAAAAGCTGAGAGAGATAAGTTAAGGCTGAAGAACATTGTCACATATCTGATCTAAAAACATATCATCATACACGAATTTTATATCAAATTGATGTGCATAATTAGTAGAACCATTTAATGTATGAATTAATGGAAATTAATTAGGAGTTTAATTAAAAAACACTAATTAATTAGCGAGCACGCCTTTTTCACAAAAAACACGGTATAAAGATGGCCGCCAGAAAAGGCGAACTGTCATGAAGAAATGAACGAAGCGAAGTGAAGTGAAAGCCGAAAGCGCGAAATTCAAATTACATAAGCTTGAAAATATAAATGTTTGTTGTATTCATTGTAAACCTCCTATTTGTAAATGTTCTGATTGCTTTTTGGTGTCACTTCAAATGTTAATTATCTTGTTGAGGATTTTCATCATTTTCACAATCAACAGAAAATCCACAACTGGAGAATCTTCCTGCATAAGATCCTTTTATGTTATTTCTGTATATTGAATAAATACATTAATATAATGCAATATACTATAACAATTTATAATTCAATCAGATCAGATTATTAAGAATCGAAATCTTTTTTTGTATTGTTTCAATTTTTGTCTCAAACATATTACAAAACTTCACTTATTTAAATATTATTCATTATCACTATATTTTATATTTAATATTAAATTAATTTATTAATATAAACATTTTAGAATATATTTGTGTGTATGTACTGTCATGCAACACAACTAAAACTAGTAGTGTCGAAAATCAATGTGCATTCAACAATTTGTTTACTTGACATTTCTCCCGATTACTTTCTTTTAAATTAATTAAAATTTATTTACAAGAGAAAGAAAAGTTAATTCTTAGAGTCAGGACCTCTGCAGACATAGGATATAATTTGCTATCAATTTAATTTTGTTATTATTTATATTATAAAATACAAATTATTGGAAATCTTTCTATACTGTTTATTCGTTCTACCACAACTGAATTGTATTACTAAATTTTAATTGTTATAATTATTATACAAATTTGCTTAATTTTGTATATAACATTTAAAACAAACTAATTCATATTATAATCAAAGTACAGTACTCAAAACAACAACATTTTAAAAATCTGTGAATATAACTTTTATTAACAATGAATTCTTTTATATCCTCTGTATAATATAAAATATTAAATTATCAATTTTTTATAAAATAAACCAAATATATTTTACAAAAATATCACATTTATAATTATATTAAATTATTTTCACATAAAGAATTTAACTCGACACATAATTTATGTAGAGGTAACCCCACAACTGTAAAATAATCACCATCCATTTTTTCAATAAGACTAGCACCTCGTCCTTGGACTCCAAAGCTTCCAGCTTTGTCCCTAAAATAGAAAACCATAAAAAAATCTCAAAATTGAATTCTTTAGTATTTGAATTATAAGACTGTTATTTACATGGGTTCTCCTGATGCAATATATGCTCTTATCACTGCCGGAGTGAGTTTTCCAAAATGGACTTTGGTATTGTCACAAAACTTGACCGTTTTGCGCTGTGTTTTGATTACAACTCCTGTGTACACGGTACAAACTCTTCCCGACAACCTGTACAAATAATTAAGACACTAATTGAAGACTAATTCTATAAAAATTATAATTACAACCTTGATAGTGTGTTATAAGAGTCCTCTTCAGAATTGGGTTTACCAAAAAGCATACCGTCTAAAGTGACCATTGTATCAGCCCCTGATAACAAATTATTAAGGAAATTGAATGATAGGGGTAAGAGATTTGTAAAGGTAGGGCTTTTACCTATAACAACATCGGGTGGTGTATTTTGTTCACTTAGCCTTTGGAAAACTTCTTGAGCTTTACCGTGGGCAGTTGCTTGCACAAAATCTTCTATGCCTTTGAAATTTGTAGGAATCAGATTCTCTTCGAATGTTGAGGGGCATAATTCTACCTTCAAACCCTTCATGATGAAAATATTATCTAAATTATTATATTTTGCTTAAAATGAGCATTTTTAGTGTGATAACACTAGACAAATGCATTGTACCTACCAATTGTTTAACTAATTCTTGTCTCCTGGGTGATCCACTTGCTAAAACTACTCTTTTTGTATTTAAAAAATCTAAAACAGGCTCCAACATTTTAAAGGCCTTTTCAAATTGCACAATTTTTCTACAAAAGCACATTACACAAAACGCACATGTTTTGTTTTGACGTTTGACAGTTAAATGTAAACGCGTATCAATTGATGTGCCTAAAGGAAAGGGTGAATAAAGAAAAACAACTTAATTTGTAGAACAGAAATGATATATTACACTGGTTTGATTAAAGGTTTATTTACAAAAAAGAATGATTCAATGATATATGTTCAAGTTTAATGTTTGCTTGTCGATGTCTGGTCTTTGATTGCAATAATTAATACAATAATTAAATTTATTAGTTAAGTCTGTGAATTGTTCTTATGAGGATTGAGGTTATGTTGCCATTTGACAGTTCATAATCAGTTCAATCAAATGGCAATTTAAAAAGTTTAATTAAACAAAAATATATTTTTAAATTATATTTTTAAGGTATTTTAAATTAAATCAAATATAAAAAAAAATTGTCCATAAAATATAAAAAAATATCATAATTGCTGTAGTCAATGCAACTACAAGATAATAATTGAAAATCGTTCACATCTGAATATAAATATGTTATGTGACAATTTGATAATTTATATATTCACCTCCAACAAGTCCTTTAATTAGTTTTGATTTTTATTGATTAGTCAATTATAAAATGTCTTTTAAATTGTATATTCGAATGCCCCATCCCATAAAAGACGAAAACGAAATTAAACTTCTACATCCAGAAATTAAAAATGTATTCCTGTCAAGACGTAAAACAGCAAAATTTTGCTTTATTATATTCGAGGACGAAAATACATATAAATTAGTTATGAAAAATTTGCAAGGAGTTCGCATAAATGGCAAAAAATTAGTTGCGAAGAAAGCTTTGGCCACAGATCTAACAATAAGAAAACGCAAGAATAAACTTAAGCAGGCTTTTACAATTGATACTAAAGGCGATGCTGATGAGATGAATAGGAGTATGGATGTTAAATTTAATTCTGTGTATATAGAACAACGGTCAGTGGCTTCATCTGCACCACCAAAGGAAGAAACTGTGATCTACCAGAAAATGCAAAGTACGACTAAAAGAAAGACTATAACTCCAAAGCTACGGAGATATTTTTAAAACAAACTATTTAGCTTAATCCAATAACTGTTGATTTTTATATTTATTGAAATAAAATTGTATTTATAATACTCTTTTTTACTTAAAGGAGTATAATTAGGATTTTGTGACCGTGTTAATAATGATTCACAAATAAAAACAACAATGAAATGCAATTGAATTATATTATACAATTTTAATACATATTCAATTATATTCAAGGTTTTTGGGAATGTGTTAAAATTAAAATCACACTTGTCTTATATGTACAAAGATTTAATTAAATGACATTTGCAGGAAGAAAATGTATGACAATCTAATTTCTGTGTCAACCACATATATGGTGCTCGATATTTACACATTTACTAAGACTAAATTTTCAGTACTTATTTGCTATGACAAAGATTTGGTTGGTTAACACATCGTACACAATTATTTAAATAAAATAAATTAAGATGAATTTGTTATATACATACATTTTCAAAATAAATATATGCATATAAGATTTGAAATTAAATACACTCGCGTGTAATGTATCTCATTTTATGTATATAAAATACTATATATTTCTGATGTGGTCGGTATAAAATATACATACATAATTTGTCTTTCAAATTCTTATATTGTAAATATAAAACAATTCATCTAAAATTCAAGTTTAAAATCTTGCTAAAATTTCGGTATATTCTGCTTCGTCCCGCTGCTCTTGGCCAAATTCTGTATATCATCCAGGGTATTTTTAGCAGCAGTCGATAGATCATCCATTGACTTCCTTGCTGATGTCGAAATGTCATCTATTGATTTTTTGGTCTGAGACAAGATCTCATCTGTTGATTTCACAGCCGAGTTGGCGATTTCCTTAACTTCCAAATTGATTTTGTTTATGACCCATTCCATTGCCTGTCTGCCTTTGCCGGCGTTTAAGGAGATTTTGTTGGCTAAAAGATCCTCCATGTAGTGACTGAGGGGGACTCCTTGCACCGTCACAACCGCCTCTTGCTTCAGAAGTGTCCTGGGGGCAAAGGACATATTTAGAATACACATTTTGTTAAGGTAATAGTAATAGTAATAGATAAATGGTACCTACCTGTCGGGGTCTGTTGGATGTGGCGCGTATGTTAACCTTTCGTCTAAAGAAATATAACGACAGAAGGTTAAATTTATTGTTTTTAGTACCATGCGCCTGGATTTTGGATCGACTTCTGATTTTTCACTTGCATAGCACACATTTGCAGTGCCGATCAACTGCAAAAGAAAATTAGCTGTAAGTGGAATTCTGTCTTAGGGCAATTAAGGCATCGTGCCTTAAGGCAAATTGCTGGAACTTCCCGTACCGTAACGAAATGTTCGAGGAATATTGAATGTTTTCAAATAGATTATTATAAATATTGTAGCATTGTCTAATATTTATACCCAGTAAACACGCGATGTGATCTTCTATAATATCGACATCGTTATTATAATGCGGTTATCGAATCTACGCCACAAGAGGATTTTAAACTTGCGTGCGCTTGTGTGTGTTACAATACACGCAAAGCTCGCATTGAGTTGTCTCACGAGACATATACACGCGCTGTCGGGGGTAATGACATCGTTGAATTTCATGTGAGATACATGTCGTGCGCTGGTGTGTGTTAGCACACATGCAAAGCATAATCAATGACGTCACACGGCGTGAAGCAAACGCGTCGTGCGCTGCGTTGTGTGCGTTGTGTGCTGGTGTGTGTGACCATACAAAGAAAGCTTTACATCAGCGCGCCGTGGCCACTGGTGGAACCGACTGTTTCTTTGACGAAAGTTAACCTAACCCGCGTACAAAATGGCGCAAAATGTCACGAATTTATCATGCATCAAGTTATATTTTCTTTAGTATAATAATTACATTCGTTTAGTTAAGCAACTTGTTTATGATAATTGTAGAAAAATGACACCGTAAGTATATCATATATTATTTATATAGATATGTAATTACTTCACGATTTTGAATTCCATTTAGTGCATTATATCCTGGGATGAAGAAACGTTATTTTATGTCGATTTCTTTAGATGACAAAGGAGGTAACCAAATAGCATATCTTACAAAATCTGAGGACAATAATAAGGATCGTTTAGCAAGGTTAAAATAATTATTTTACTAAATTAAGACATTAACATATCCATGTGTTCGACATAACCTCACTTCTTAAATCTCTTAAATTAGTCGGTTGAGAAGCGGATCGAGAATGATTGTTTGAATATGTAAGTCACTACAAATATAATAGCTATACAAATATATATAAACAGCAAACACGTATGCCATGTTCATATTTATTTCAGAAGTCGTACAAAATTGGAATGAAACGATGAACAATATACAGATCTTTAGACAGGCTCAAATAATGTATGTTTAGGAGCAACTTGAAGATAATGGAGATTTATCTTCTTAATATGTAAGTTGATTCATATATAGTTGCTGTATATATATTATTTGGTAACAAATACATTATATTTATAATTGTTTTAGAAAACCTCTAAAATTGGGAACAGTATGTCATATATGCATGAACTTGATTGATGTATTGATGTATAATGAACTGAAGATAGAATGAATTCAATCAGGTTAAAAAAAATGTATGTGCAAAAGCGACTCGAAGACGATTTAGATTTGTCTCCTGAATATGTAAGTTGCTACACATATGGAGTGGTATATATATTATTAGATTCAATAAAACACATTATGTTTCAAATTGTTTTAGAAAACTTCCAAGAAGTACATCATATATGAATATCCTGTATCCTCGCATTTGATGTATTGAACTGGCGATAGAATGAAATCAGTCAGTGTTAAAAATGTATGTGTAAAAGCGACTTTAAGATGATGGAGATTTGTACACTGAACATGTAGGTAGCTACACATATGGTAGCTGTATATATATATTATATTATATACAGTAAATCACATTATGTTTGAATTTGTTTTAGAAAACTTCCAAAATTTGGGGCAGTATGTCATATGTGCATAATCTGTATCCTGGCATTTGATGCAATGAACTGGCGATAGAATGAAATAATGAAAAATAGGCAGGCTGTTTGATGTATAAGGAAGTGGCGATAGAATACTTATGCAAAACTTCACACTTCACGCCCCAAAAATAGAATTACGTTCATTAGATATACAACAATTTTCATTAAATATACTGTTATTAATATGTTAAGATTGAATAATTTGTAAAAAGTTTTCTAGTATAGTTCATGTTAAAATTTTATAATTTCAAAACTACAATTCTAATTTGTAATATTTAAATATTGTAAAATTTCTTATTATTCACGTAAATAAATGCTTATTCGTACAGAAAAGAATATTAATTGCATTACGTCATCACTTTCAGGTGCTATTACGTCATAACTGAGTCGCCATTTTGTATGACGTCATGACCGAATCGTTTTCATTCGCCAATGACGTCATGACTGGGGTGAACGCCTTACGTCAGACGGTCTTATCATAATAAACAAACATATGTGGGTCAACGTCGATTTTCATGTATCACGAACGCCACGTGCGCCAGAGACCGAACCTCGATAGTTGTTCGATAGTTACATAAATTTGCGGCCGTATCCATTAAATATCGAGGAAAATGAATATGGGAACCGCATGTCACACGACCTAAATAAAATATTGCCACGATGTTGTGGCCATATCGCATGTTTACTGGGTAAGAATTATATAAACTGAATTGCAAAGTTGAAATTATTTGTTTGAAGTATGTTAGAACTTTAGTCAGAATTAAAAATAAAATCTGAATTATTTTCGATATACAAAAAACTAAAAAAAAAAAAATTGAACAATTTTTTTTTTCCAAAATCAATTATTTTGTTAAGACAAGCAGAAAGTTCTTTGAATCATTTAAATCGGACGCTTAGTTCTCTCAAAAACTGCCATTTTTTACATATTTAGCTCCGTATCTTCAAAATGGCTGGGTCTGCCTTTGCCAAAAACTAATAAACACTTCTCCCAATCATTACTAATTGAATGTTTTTTAGATCATTCAAATCGGATACTCCGTTCTCTCAAAAATTCGATTTCTATTTTCTGCACTCTTTGTTCCGTATCTCCGAAACGACTGGACCTGCCTTTGCCAAAAACTAATCAGCTCTTTTCCCTATCAATAGGAATCGAATGTTTTTTGAACCATTCAAATCGGTTGATCCGTGCGCCCCAAAACGTGACTGGAAATTTGTATCCATACATACATACACACACACACATCCATTTTTTTCTGAGGTATGCCAAAACGTTCAGAAACCTTCAAAACGTCGAGAAATGTAAAAATTTTCAATTCCGATTTTCGGCCCATTACAATAACTTACCCTACGGGAAGTTAATAACGAAATTTAATATGCAAAAAAAATGAAACCAGGACGTATTTTACAATTTGTCCTAAGTGGCTTTCATTTCTTCTTGCTCTTTAAGGCAACTCGACAAATATAAATAATCGCGACCAGTTTTAGGTGACCAAAAATTACCGTATATTCTTTTGCCTTTGACTAAATTTGGTAGTAAGTTTTCAATATGAACAATCTTTAGTAAATTATTGAATTTAATCAGAAAATTCCACCACCAGGTGAAAGGGGATGAATTCTTTTCCAAAAATCCTTAAAAAATCGATCAAGTGATTAATGGACACCCCCTAAAACAGTTTGACGGCTATAACAGCGAAAAAGTAAATTGGTGGACAGATAGTCGTGTAGACAGGTAGACTTGAAGACAAGAAAACTGGTGAATTAGGTGAAAAAAATATGCACTTTTTTAACTTCCCGTAGGGTAGTTATAGTAATGGGCCGAAAATCAAAAATGAAAATTTTTGCATTTCTCGACGTTTTGAAGGTTTCTGAACATTTTACTGGCATACCTCAGAAAAAATGGATGTGTGTGGCTATGTGTGTTTTGTATGTCCGCATTTTTTCGTCCACGTTTTCGGGCGCACGAATCAACCGATTTGAATGGTTTAAAAAACATTCGATTCCTAATGATAGGGAGATGTGCTGATTAGTTTTTGGCAAAGACAGGTCCAGCCGTTTCGAAGATACGGAGCAAAGAGTGCAGAAAATAGAAATCGAGTTTTGAGAGAACGGAGTATCGGATTCGAATGATCTAAAAAACATTCAATTTGTAATGATAGGGAGAAGAGGTGATTAGTTTTTGGCAAAGACAGGTCCCGCCATTTCAAAGATACAGAGCTAAATGTGCAAAAAATGGCAGTTTTTGAGTGAACTAAGCGTCCGATTTGAATGATCTAAAAAACTGCTTTCTGCTTGTATTGACAAAACAAATGCTTTTGGGGATAAAAACTTATAACATTTTTTTTATTTCCATAGAATATTTTTGTAATTTTGGATTAAAAATTCTAAAAATTTAAAAAATTACCCAGACTAAGCACAGTCTAAGCGCCACTCTGGTACAAATGTTTACCCGATTGCGTTTAGACTGTTTATGTACTCGAGCACTTTTCCAATTTTGTGAAAAGAAAACTATTGAAAAATGTGAAAATGCCGCTAAGCTAAGCACAGTATAAGTAAAAATGTCGCACAGAATTATTTGCAAATGCATGCAATTTGTTTAGACTGTGACTATACGGGAGCACTTTTTCAATTTTGTGCAAATTAGGCAACTATTTCTTTTTTGAAATTGAATTCGAAATGAAATGACTATTAATGACTATTAATGTTCTGAAGATAAATTGATTTGTGATTTAAATTTGATTTGCCCAGATATAACAATAAGATAGCAAAAATAATGAAAGTTACAGTATTTGTAATAATATATTTGAAAACGTTTAAAATTTCTCTAATATTTCATTACGGTACGGGAAGTACCAGCAATTTGCCTTAAGGCACGATGCCATACACCACTAGTTCAAATTTTGAATTGAAAGTAAAACACGGCGAAGGGTGAACGGGTACAGTTAATATCTC
This sequence comes from Ctenocephalides felis, assembly GCF_003426905.1. Taxonomy (NCBI): domain Eukaryota; kingdom Metazoa; phylum Arthropoda; class Insecta; order Siphonaptera; family Pulicidae; genus Ctenocephalides; species Ctenocephalides felis. The sequence continues at coordinate 1,556,094 of NW_020537758.1, read as the reverse complement.
ATAATTTTAAATGGCCAGAAATAAATTATTTTCAGCAAACGATCACCCTTTTTATAAGCCTATAATATTTTAGGGAATTCGTTTAAAATTAGACAATGAATTTTCATTAATTAACTAATTTCCTTCGTTACACCGAAATCATATCATACGTGGTATCTAAGCGTGTTAGGTTTCGTTAAGGAAATATAAACAAATAAATCTATTTATTGTTTACATAAACAATTTATTCATCGTGTGTTGATGCATGCCGTTTTGTCAAGTTCAAATTGATTTAATTTTAATTTCGTGGCGAACGTGAAAGCCAAGGCCGGTTCTAATGAACTCTGAACATACGGGACGGCCGTTATCTCATCTTATACTATGATGACGAAACAACACAAATGACGGAAAAAAATTCTTGGACTCGATTCAAAATTTCAAACAGGCAAATAATGGAATAACACGAAATTAGATTGGCTCGAAATATACACAGGAAAATTTATGAATCATTATTTGGTAGTACGATCATAATACCTGTTGGGATAGGATCGAGGAGAAAGTTGATACAATTTGAATAACATCAAAGGAAAGCTTTAATTTTTACATATTTCTAATATCCTTTCCATGTACATAAATCCTTTGGCAATTTTCTAAAAACCTCAAAATTGATTTGGTACCATTGTTCTTGATTGATAATTAATGCAGGTTGAGACAAATATTAAATTTACTTCAAGGATCAAGAAGAAAGTTGATATATTATTTGAATAATTTGTCCATCAAGTGAGAGTTTAAATTTTTATGTATTTCTAATATATTTGTCCATAAATCCTTCAGTAATTTTCTAGAAAACCTCAGAATTAATTTGGTTGCATTGTTCTTAATTGATAATCAATGCAGGTTGAGGCAAATAATAAATTTACTTCAATTATTCTTTCACAAATGAAAAATTTACTGGTTAGTTAATGTAGCATTTTGTCTATACATATGCGTGTTTGTTGATTAAACAAAATACTTAAATGCTTAATCAAGCATCCATTCAAAATACAAAGAAAATTAAAATATGTTTCTTAAAATGATTTTAATAGATCCAAATGCTTCGAGTCCCAATTTAACTTTTACATAGTGGACAAAACACACAAATTATTAAAACAAACACAAATAAAAACATAATCAATGAAAATAATACTTCACAATAACCTTGTTTGTGAAAAAGAATAAATAATATATAATTTGAAAAAAAAAAATAAAAATAATGATTTGACTGTTGAGAATGAGTCAAATTGGAACGCAAAACATTTTTAATACTTAAAATTATTATAAGAAACTTATTTTAAATTTTTTCTATTTATATTATTTAAATGAATGCCTGATTAAGAAGTATTTTGTTTAATCAACATATTTATGACTATGTGAAAAAATAATTACATATGTAAATTATATATATAAATTTGTATTATTCGTATCAATTAATTATTAAACATTTAATTCGTTCCATGCAAAATAAAATTTACAACTGTATGTAAACGGGGTGTGTGGCATCGTGCCGTAAGGCAAATTGCTGGAACTTCCCGTACCGTAACAAAATGTTAGAGGAATACTGAATGTTTTCAAATAGATCATTATAAATATTTTAACATTGTCTAATATTTATAAGAATTATATAAACTGAATTGCAAAGTTGAAATTATTTGTTTAAATTATATTAGAACTATAGTCAGAATTAAAAATAAAATCTGAATTATTTTTGATATACAAAAAATTAAAAAAAAAAAAGTTGAAACAAAATTTTTTTTGTTCCAAAATGAATTATTATGTTAAGACAAGCAGAAAGTTCTTTGAATCAATTAAATCGGACGCTTAGTTCTCTCAAAAACTGCCATTTTTTGTATATTAGCTCCGTATCTTCAAAATGGTTATGCCTGCGTTTGCCAAAAACTAATAACAACTTCTCCCAATCATAAATTTAAATAATCTGCAATTGTTTCTTTTCATAGATCACTATTTAAAATTATTTATCATTTATAATTTAAAAGAACACTTGAAAATAAACATTGAAAATTTGATTCGATTAAAAGTAGCTAAATCTCAACTCTTATAGATTAATTAAATTATTGAAATATATCTCAAACTTCATTTTCATTTCATTAACACCTAGTTGACTCATATATTTCTTATATAAATCCAACTAGAATTCGACTTTAAACCAATTTGATTTGACTTAACATATTTTATCTAATAAAAATAATAGTTTCACCTACAAAACAAGTTGCATATGCACAATTATAAAATGAATAGATAAACCACTAATTAGTTATAAACACCACACTCATTATCTATCATTATATACGTGTATCATTAATTACTTCTAAAGAATGTGTGTATATATAAATATTTCTTTTATTTCGACTCACAGCTTGTGCCCATTTAGGAAAGTACCATTTTGAACTGACTATCCTGTGCGTATGCAAGACTCCATTTACAACATTACGTTCAACAACATCAGTCCCAACAACAGCTGGATTCATGGGATTCGGGTACTTTCTCCATGCCGCTTGGGCTACTGTTTCCCAAGGGTGACTGAAAGAAAAGGAAGGTATTGAGAAATTTGACAGGTATGTTGCATCAAGTAATAATAAAAGATTAGGCTTATGAACTAAATTGTTTTTCAACTGAATATTTTTATTTCAATAATGAGTTTATTTATATCAACACTTTCTTATTTACAATGAATTAAACATTGGCAACAACTCACTTAAAAATATGTTCTGACGTCCAAATTTTCATTTTTTTTAAATTTTTGTTATTGTTTTTTTACTTGTAATTTATACGTTTTTACTTCTATATTAATAAAATTGCAGGCAGTCGCCTGTCAAAATTAGTTTCTGAAAAAATCGACTTGACAAGTCAGATGAAAGTACGAAAAGAATTTAGTGGCAAGGTTATGCAAGATGCGAACTTGCACAAGTGTTGCCAGATTGGTGGAAATAAATCTTCTTGACCGATAAGTTTAAAATTGTAATTCAATTGAAGTTAGTTATACAGTAACAAGTCACTTATACGCGTAAGATACATACCATAAAAGTTATAATTGTAATTGCAGAATAATGATAATTTAGTGCAAGTGATTAAAAATTACAATAATCTATTATTAATAATTCAAAATTTATCACGTTGCTGTCAACGTGGCTTGTCAACAAATTGCAAATGGCGCCCTGTTTTTGTGGCTGTCAAAAATGTCTGTGACAAATGCAAATTTGTGCATTTAAAAGAAAAACACAAAAATAAACAAAATCAAGACATATAATAATTAGTTTTAATTAAATCATTCTCTTGTACGTAACAATGGGGTTGTGCAAATGTCCAAAGCGACGTGTCACCAATCAATTCTGTTTCGAGCACCATGTAAACGTTTGCGAAAATTGTATGGTAACAAATCATTCCAAATGCGTTGTCCAAAGTTACATCCAATGGCTACAGGACAGCGATTATAACGCCGGATGCCAATTGTGCAATTCCGAAATTACAAACGACGATTTTGTACGGTTGACTTGCTATCATGTTTTTCACTGGTCGTGTCTTCAATCCATGGCAGGAAGTTTGCCCCCGAATGTGGCTCCTGCAGGATACCGATGTCCACAGTGTGGAACTGGTATTTTTCCACAACCTAATCTGATATCACCTGTAGCAGATATTTTGAGAGGAAAGTTGGGGTTGGTAAATTGGGGACGCAGTGGATTGGGACTTCCTTTGTTGGCTGAAACAAGAGATCCACCAGATGGATGTAAAGTTTCAGTTGATTTTGACACCAATATACAGTAAGATTATAAAAAATGATTCATGTACAAATAATTTTGTTGTGTTAAATGTTTAACTGTTTTTTTTACAGAAATAGTTCAGAGTATTCAAATTCAAAACTACAAAGCAATAACTTGCGCAGTCAAAACACCAAACCAATAGTCCACTCTTCAGATAATTTAAACAACACGCAACACAATTATAGTAATTTTTACTCTGCTAACAGCCAAATGAGGAGATCTTCGAACCGACCAACACCCATAGGAAGAGTATTAGATTCTGATGATGATAAATATAACGTAGAAGCCCCAAAGAAATGCTGACAAGATTTATTAACAGAGCCGCATGCTTTTCACCAGTCAAAAAGCAACGGTTTCTTACATTTATTCTTGTCATTATTATTTTTGTATCAGTCATTATGATTCTAAAAGAATTGAGCCACAGGAGCAACACGGATGACGGACAGTTTGATTTGGAAAATGAACCAAAAGTTGTTGTTGGTGATGTGTGATAATAGTAAGACGGGGGAGTGCATGAGTATTAAAGACAATGAGAAGGATTTAATTGATTAAACAGCTATGTAAAATTTATATTTGAAAATATATTTAGTTTGTATATAAAGGATTAAAATTGTATTTATAACACTGTAATAAAATTTAATGGACTGATAAATGGATTTAGTAATATTCGAGTACGCTAATACTTGAATAATTAACTAAAAGCATCTTATTTGCAGCTGCAAATTTATTTCATTACAAACAAATATAGCAAGAAAAGCATATAGCAATAAGAACAAATATAGCAAGAAAAGGATTTTTGAGAACTAGAGAAAATGTCTTTTATAAATGGACCAAAATGGACTAACAACAAAAATCAAAAATATCATTACAACCTTAGGTAAAGTTTGTTGTTAAAAAATAGCCAAGGATTTTTGGAATCAAGAGTCTTTCAGGAACTGTTTAAATTAAAAAATAAACATTTTATTGAAAAATCCTTGGATAAATATTAAAGGACACAGTTTAAAAGAGGCTTCAACAAGCACTAAAATGTAATAATGATAATATTGATAATTTCTTTATAAACTTTAGAATAAAGTCACATTTTTAAGACACCATTGCGACTGCTGCATCAATATGATTCAAAGGAGCTTTAAAAGCTAACAAGCAAGAGAAATTTTCAAAGTTTTTTAGAGCAATTCATCTGAGCTTTAACCAAATGCTTAAAAAACAAATTAAATTGATGCTTTTATAAATTTGTTT